>NC_081321.1:26315591-26469095 GCF_026419965.1 Kogia breviceps
GCCTCAGCCTCACCGGGGGCCTAACCCTAACCCTAGCTCCGGCCCTTCGCCGGGCCGCCAGGCCTGAAGCCTGAGGCCTAGCCTCACGGCAGGCCGCGCCCTACGCCGCACACGCCCCCCCACACGTGTCCGTACCCGGAGCTCGAGCCTCAGCCTCACCGGGGGCCTAACCGTAACCCTAGCTCCGGGCCTTCGCCTGACCGCCAGGCCTGAAGCCTGAGGCCTAGCCTCACGGCATGCCGCGCCCTATGCCGCACACGCCCCCCCACACGTGTCTGTACTCCGACCTCGAGCCTCAGCCTCACCGTGGGCCTAACCCTAACCCTAGCTCCGGCAGTTCGCCGGGCCGCCAGGCCGGAAGCCTGAGGCCTAGCCTCACGGCATGCCACGCCCTACGCCGTACACGCCCCCCCACACGTGTCCGTACCCCGACCTCGAGCCTCATCCTCACGGGGGGCCTAACCCTAACACTAGCTCCGGCCCTTCGCCGGGCCGCCAGGCCTAAGGCCTGAGGCCTAGCCTCACGGCATGCCGCGCCCTACGCCGCACACGCCCCCCCACACACGTCCGGACCCCGACCTGGATCCTCAGCCTCACCGTGGGCCTAACCCTAACCCTAGCTCCGGCCCTTCGCCGGGGCGCCAGGTCTGAAGCCTGAGGCTTAGCCTCACGGCAGGCCGCGCCCTACGCCGCACACGCCCCCCCACACGTGTCCGTACCCCGACCTCGAGCCTCAGCCTCACCGGGGGCCTAACCCTAACCCTAACTCCGGCCCTTCGCTGGGCCCCTAGGCCTGAAGCCTGAGGCCTAGCCTCACGGCATGCCGCGCCCTACGCCGCACACGCCCCTCCACACGTGTCCGTACCCCGACCTCGAGCCTCAGCCTCACGGGGGGCCTAACCCTAACCCTAGCTCCGGCCATTCGCCGGGCCGCCAGGCCTGAAGCCTGAGGCCTAGCCTCACGGCATGCCGCGCCCTACGGCGCACACGCCCCCCCACACGTGTCCGTACCCCGACCTCGAGCCTCAGCCTCACCGGGGGCCTAACCCGAACCCTAGTTCCGGCCCTTCGCCGGGCCGCCAGGCCTATGTCCTGAGGCCTAGCCTAACGGCATGCCGCGCCGTACGCCGCACACGCCCCCCCACACGTGTCCGTACCCCGACCTCGAGCCTCAGCCTCACCGGGGGCCTAACCCTAATCCTAGCTCCGGCCCTTCGCCGGGCCGCCAGGCCTGAAGCCTGAGGCCTAGCCTCACGGCATGCCGCGCCCTACGCCGCACACGCCCCGCCACACGTGTCCGTACCCCGACCTCAAGCCTCAGCCTCACCGGGGGCCTAACCCTAAGCCTAGCTCCGGCCTTTCGCCAGGCCGCCAGGCCTGAAGCCTGAGGCCTAGCCTCACGGCAAGCCGAGCCCTACGCCGCACACGCCCCCCCACACGTGTCCGTACCCCGACCTCGAGCATCAGCCTCACCGGGGGCCTAACCCTAACCCTAGCTCCGGCTCTTCGCCGGGCCCCCAGGCCTGAAGCCTGAGGCCTACCCTCACGGCATGCCGCACCCTACGCCGCACACGCCCCCCCACACGTGTCCGTACCCCGACCTCGAGCCTCAGCCTCACCGGGGGCCTAACCCTAACCCTAGCTCCGGCTCTTCGCCGGGCCGCCAGGCCTGAAGCCTGAGGCCTAGCCTCACGGCATGCGGCGCCCTACGCCGCACACGCCCCCCCCACACGTGTCCGTACCCCGACCTCGAGCCTCAGCGTCACCGGGGGCCTAACCCTAACCCTAGCTGCGGCCCTTCGACGGGCCGCCAGGCCGGTAGCCTGATGCCTAGCCTCACGGCATGCCGCGCCCTACGCCGCACATGCCCCCCCACACGTGTCCGTACCCCAACCTCGAGCCTCAGCCTCACGGGGGGCCTAACCCTAACCCTAGCTCCGGCCTTTCGCCGGGCCGCCAGGCCTGAAGCCTGAGGCTTAGCCTCACGGCAAGCCGCGCCCTACGCCGCACACGCCCCCCCACACGTGTCCGTACCCCGACCTCGAGCCTCAGCCTCACCGGGGGCCTAACCCTAACCCTAGCTTCGGCCCTTCGCCGGACCGCCAGTCCTGAAGCCTGAGGACTAGCCTCACGGCAGGCCGCGCCCTACGCCGCACACGCCCCCCGACACGTGTCCGTACCCCGACCTCGAGCCTCAGCCTCACCGGGGGCCTAACCCTAACCCTAGCTCCGGCCATTCGCCGGGCCGCCAGGCCTGAAGCCTGAGGCCTAGCCTCACGGCATGCCGTGCCCTACACCGCACACGACCCCCACACGTGTCCGTACCCCGACCTCGAGCCTCAGCCTCACGGGGGGCCTAACCCTAACACTAGCTCCGGCCCTTCGCCGGGCCGCCAGGCCTAAGGCCTGAGGCCTAGCCTCACGGCATGCCGCGCCCTACGCCGCACACGCCCCCCCACACACGTCCGGACCCCAACCTGGATCCTCAGCCTCACCGTGGGCCTAACCCTAACCCTAGCTCCGGCCCTTCGCCGGGCCGCCAGGCCTGAAGCCTGAGGCCTAGCCGCAAGGCATGCCACGCCGTACGCCGCACACGCCCCCCCACACGTGTCCGAACCCCGACCTCAAGCCTGAGCCTCACCGGGGGCCTAACCCTAACCCTAGATCCGGCCTTTCGCCGGGCCGCCAGTCCTGAAGCCTGAGGCTTAGCCTCACGGCAGGCCGCGCCCTACGCCGCACACGCCCCCCCACACGTGTCCGTACCCCGACCTCGAGCCTCAGCCTCACCGGGGGCCTAACCCTAACCCTAACTCCGGCCCTTCGCTGGGCCCCCAGGCCTGAAGCCTGAGGCCTAGCATCACGGCATGCCGCGCCCTACACCGCACACGACCCCCACACGTGTCCGTACCCCGACCTCGAGCCTCAGCCTCACGGGGGGCCTAACCCTAACCCTAGCTGCGGCCCTTCGCCGGGCCGCCAGGCCTGAAGCCTGAGGCCTAGCCTCACGGCAGGCCGCAACCTACGCTGCACACGCCCCCCCACACGTGTCCGTACCCCGACCTCGAGCCTCAGCCTCACCGGGAGCCTAACCCTAACCCTAGCTCCGGCCCTTCGCCGGGCCCCCAGGCCTGAAGCCTGAGGCCTAGCCTCACGGCATGCCGCGCCCTACGCCGCACACGCCCACCCACACGTGTCCGTACCCCGACCTCGAGCCTCAGCCTCACCGGGGGCCTAACCCTAACCCTAGCTCCGGCCCTTCGCTGGGCCCCCAGGCCTGAAGCCTGAGGCCTAGCCTCACGGCATGCCGCGCCCTACGCCGCACACGCCCCTCCACACGTGTCCGTACCCCGACCTCGAGCCTCAGCCTCACGGGGGGCCTAACCCTAACCCTAGCTCCGGCCCTTCGCCGGGCCGCCAGGCCTGAACCCTGAGGCCTAGCCTCACGGCATGCCGCACCCTACGCCGCACACGCCCCCTCTTCACGTGTCCGTACCCCAACCTCGAGCCTCAGCCTCACGGGGGGCCTAACCCTAACCCTAGCTCCGGCAGTTCGCCGGGGCGCCAGGCCGGAAGCCTGAAGCCTAGTCTCACGGCATGCCGCGCCCTACGCCGCACACGCCCCCCCACACGTGTCCGTACCCCGACCTCGAGCCTCAGCCTCACGGGGGGCGTAACCCTAACCCTAGCTCCGGCAGTTCGCCGGACCGCCAGGCCGGAAGCCTGAGGCCTAGCCTCACGGCATGCCGCGCCCTACGCCGCACACGCCCCCCCACACGTGTCCGTACCCCGACCTCGAGCCTCAGCCTCACCGGGGGCCTAACCCTAATCCTAGCTCCGGCCCTTCGCCGGGCCGCCAGGCCTAAGTCCTGAGGCCTAGCCTCACGGCATGCCGCGCCGTACGCCGCACACGCCCCCCCACACATGTCCGTACCCCGACCTCGAGCCTCAGCCTCACCGGGGGCCTAACCCTAACCCTAGCTCCGACTCGTCGCCGGGCCGCCAGGGCTGAAGCCTGAGGACTAGCCTCACGGCAGGCCGCGCCCTACGCCGCACATGCCCCCCCACACGTGTCCGTACCCCGACCTCGAGCCTCAGCCTCACCGGGGGCCTAACCCTAACCCTAGCTGCGGCCCTTCGCCGGGCCGCCAGGCCTGAAGCCTGAGGCCTAGCCTCACGGCATGCCGCGCCCTACGCCACACACGCCCCCCCACACGTGTCCGTACCCCGACCTCGAGCCTCAGCCTCACCGGGGGCCTAACCCTAACCCTAGCTCCGAGTCGTCGCCGGGCCGCCAGGCCTGAAGCCTGAGGCCTAGCCTCACGGCAGGCCGCGCCCTACGCCGCACACGCCCCCCCACACGTGTCCGTACCCCGATCTCGAGCCTCAGCCTCACCGGGGGCCTAACCCTAACCCTAGCTCCGGCCCTTCGCCGGGACGCCAGGCCTGAAGCCTGAGGCCTAGCCTCACGGCAGGCCGCGCCCTACGCCGCACACGCCCCCCCACACGTGTCCGTACCCGGAGCTCGAGCCTCAGCCTCACCGGGGGCCTAACCCTAACCCTAGCTGCGGCCCTTCGCCGGGCCGCCAGGCCTGAAGCCTGAGGCCTAGCCTCACGGCATGCCGCGCCCTATGCCGCACACGCCCCCCCACACGTGTCCGTACCCCGACCTCGAGCCTCAGCCTCACCGGGGGCCTAACCCTAACCCTAGCTGCGGCCCTTCGCCGGGCCGCCAGGCCTGAAGCCTGAGGATTAGCCTCACGGCATGCCACGCTCTACGCCGCACACGCCCCCCCACACGTGTCCGTACCCCGACCTCGAGCCTCAGCCTCACGGGGGGCCTAACCCGAACCCTAGCTCCGGCCCTTCGCCGGGCCGCCAGACCTGAAGCCTGAGGCCTAGCCTCACGGCATGCCGCGCCCTACGCCGCACACGCCCCCCCACACGTGTCCGTACCCGGAGCTCGAGCCTCAGCCTCACCGGGGGCCTAACCGTAACCCTAGCTCCGGGCCTTCGCCTGACCGCCAGGCCTGAAGCCTGAGGCCTAGCCTCACGGCATGCCGCGCCCTATGCCGCACACGCCCCCCCACACGTGTCTGTACTCCGACCTCGAGCCTCAGCCTCACCGTGGGCCTAACCCTAACCCTAGCTCCGGCAGTTCGCCGGGCCGCCAGGCCGGAAGCCTGAGGCCTAGCCTCACGGCATGCCACGCCCTACGCCGTACACGCCCCCCCACACGTGTCCGTACCCCGACCTCGAGCCTCATCCTCACGGGGGGCCTAACCCTAACACTAGCTCCGGCCCTTCGCCGGGCCGCCAGGCCTAAGGCCTGAGGCCTAGCCTCACGGCATGCCGCGCCCTACGCCGCACACGCCCCCCCACACACGTCCGGACCCCGACCTGGATCCTCAGCCTCACCGTGGGCCTAACCCTAACCCTAGCTCCGGCCCTTCGCCGGGGCGCCAGGTCTGAAGCCTGAGGCTTAGCCTCACGGCAGGCCGCGCCCTACGCCGCACACGCCCCCCCACACGTGTCCGTACCCCGACCTCGAGCCTCAGCCTCACCGGGGGCCTAACCCTAACCCTAACTCCGGCCCTTCGCTGGGCCCCTAGGCCTGAAGCCTGAGGCCTAGCCTCACGGCATGCCGCGCCCTACGCCGCACACGCCCCTCCACACGTGTCCGTACCCCGACCTCGAGCCTCAGCCTCACGGGGGGCCTAACCCTAACCCTAGCTCCGGCCATTCGCCGGGCCGCCAGGCCTGAAGCCTGAGGCCTAGCCTCACGGCATGCCGCGCCCTACGGCGCACACGCCCCCCCACACGTGTCCGTACCCCGACCTCGAGCCTCAGCCTCACCGGGGGCCTAACCCGAACCCTAGTTCCGGCCCTTCGCCGGGCCGCCAGGCCTATGTCCTGAGGCCTAGCCTAACGGCATGCCGCGCCGTACGCCGCACACGCCCCCCCACACGTGTCCGTACCCCGACCTCGAGCCTCAGCCTCACCGGGGGCCTAACCCTAATCCTAGCTCCGGCCCTTCGCCGGGCCGCCAGGCCTGAAGCCTGAGGCCTAGCCTCACGGCATGCCGCGCCCTACGCCGCACACGCCCCGCCACACGTGTCCGTACCCCGACCTCAAGCCTCAGCCTCACCGGGGGCCTAACCCTAAGCCTAGCTCCGGCCTTTCGCCAGGCCGCCAGGCCTGAAGCCTGAGGCCTAGCCTCACGGCAAGCCGAGCCCTACGCCGCACACGCCCCCCCACACGTGTCCGTACCCCGACCTCGAGCATCAGCCTCACCGGGGGCCTAACCCTAACCCTAGCTCCGGCTCTTCGCCGGGCCCCCAGGCCTGAAGCCTGAGGCCTACCCTCACGGCATGCCGCACCCTACGCCGCACACGCCCCCCCACACGTGTCCGTACCCCGACCTCGAGCCTCAGCCTCACCGGGGGCCTAACCCTAACCCTAGCTCCTGCGTTTCGCCGGGCCGCCAGGCCTGAAGCCTGAGGCCTAGCCTCACGGCATGCTGCGCCCTACGCCGCACAAGCCCCCCCACACGTGTCCGTACCCCTACCTCGAGCCTCAGCCTCACCGGGGGCCTAACCCTAACCCTAGCTCCAGCCCTTCGCCGGGCCGCCAGGCCTGAAGCCTGAGGCCTAGCCTCACGGCATGCGGCGCCCTACGCCGCACACGCCCCCCCCACACGTGTCCGTACCCCGACCTCGAGCCTCAGCGTCACCGGGGGCCTAACCCTAACCCTAGCTGCGGCCCTTCGACGGGCCGCCAGGCCGGTAGCCTGATGCCTAGCCTCACGGCATGCCGCGCCCTACGCCGCACATGCCCCCCCACACGTGTCCGTACCCCAACCTCGAGCCTCAGCCTCACGGGGGGCCTAACCCTAACCCTAGCTCCGGCCTTTCGCCGGGCCGCCAGGCCTGAAGCCTGAGGCTTAGCCTCACGGCAAGCCGCGCCCTACGCCGCACACGCCCCCCCACACGTGTCCGTACCCCGACCTCGAGCCTCAGCCTCACCGGGGGCCTAACCCTAACCCTAGCTTCGGCCCTTCGCCGGACCGCCAGTCCTGAAGCCTGAGGACTAGCCTCACGGCAGGCCGCGCCCTACGCCGCACACGCCCCCCGACACGTGTCCGTACCCCGACCTCGAGCCTCAGCCTCACCGGGGGCCTAACCCTAACCCTAGCTCCGGCCATTCGCCGGGCCGCCAGGCCTGAAGCCTGAGGCCTAGCCTCACGGCATGCCGTGCCCTACACCGCACACGACCCCCACACGTGTCCGTACCCCGACCTCGAGCCTCAGCCTCACGGGGGGCCTAACCCTAACACTAGCTCCGGCCCTTCGCCGGGCCGCCAGGCCTAAGGCCTGAGGCCTAGCCTCACGGCATGCCGCGCCCTACGCCGCACACGCCCCCCCACACACGTCCGGACCCCAACCTGGATCCTCAGCCTCACCGTGGGCCTAACCCTAACCCTAGCTCCGGCCCTTCGCCGGGCCGCCAGGCCTGAAGCCTGAGGCCTAGCCGCAAGGCATGCCACGCCGTACGCCGCACACGCCCCCCCACACGTGTCCGAACCCCGACCTCAAGCCTGAGCCTCACCGGGGGCCTAACCCTAACCCTAGATCCGGCCTTTCGCCGGGCCGCCAGTCCTGAAGCCTGAGGCTTAGCCTCACGGCAGGCCGCGCCCTACGCCGCACACGCCCCCCCACACGTGTCCGTACCCCGACCTCGAGCCTCAGCCTCACCGGGGGCCTAACCCTAACCCTAACTCCGGCCCTTCGCTGGGCCCCCAGGCCTGAAGCCTGAGGCCTAGCATCACGGCATGCCGCGCCCTACACCGCACACGACCCCCACACGTGTCCGTACCCCGACCTCGAGCCTCAGCCTCACGGGGGGCCTAACCCTAACCCTAGCTGCGGCCCTTCGCCGGGCCGCCAGGCCTGAAGCCTGAGGCCTAGCCTCACGGCAGGCCGCAACCTACGCTGCACACGCCCCCCCACACGTGTCCGTACCCCGACCTCGAGCCTCAGCCTCACCGGGAGCCTAACCCTAACCCTAGCTCCGGCCCTTCGCCGGGCCCCCAGGCCTGAAGCCTGAGGCCTAGCCTCACGGCATGCCGCGCCCTACGCCGCACACGCCCACCCACACGTGTCCGTACCCCGACCTCGAGCCTCAGCCTCACCGGGGGCCTAACCCTAACCCTAGCTCCGGCCCTTCGCTGGGCCCCCAGGCCTGAAGCCTGAGGCCTAGCCTCACGGCATGCCGCGCCCTACGCCGCACACGCCCCTCCACACGTGTCCGTACCCCGACCTCGAGCCTCAGCCTCACGGGGGGCCTAACCCTAACCCTAGCTCCGGCCCTTCGCCGGGCCGCCAGGCCTGAACCCTGAGGCCTAGCCTCACGGCATGCCGCACCCTACGCCGCACACGCCCCCTCTTCACGTGTCCGTACCCCAACCTCGAGCCTCAGCCTCACGGGGGGCCTAACCCTAACCCTAGCTCCGGCAGTTCGCCGGGGCGCCAGGCCGGAAGCCTGAAGCCTAGTCTCACGGCATGCCGCGCCCTACGCCGCACACGCCCCCCCACACGTGTCCGTACCCCGACCTCGAGCCTCAGCCTCACGGGGGGCGTAACCCTAACCCTAGCTCCGGCAGTTCGCCGGACCGCCAGGCCGGAAGCCTGAGGCCTAGCCTCACGGCATGCCGCGCCCTACGCCGCACACGCCCCCCCACACGTGTCCGTACCCCGACCTCGAGCCTCAGCCTCACCGGGGGCCTAACCCTAATCCTAGCTCCGGCCCTTCGCCGGGCCGCCAGGCCTAAGTCCTGAGGCCTAGCCTCACGGCATGCCGCGCCGTACGCCGCACACGCCCCCCCACACATGTCCGTACCCCGACCTCGAGCCTCAGCCTCACCGGGGGCCTAACCCTAACCCTAGCTCCGACTCGTCGCCGGGCCGCCAGGGCTGAAGCCTGAGGACTAGCCTCACGGCAGGCCGCGCCCTACGCCGCACATGCCCCCCCACACGTGTCCGTACCCCGACCTCGAGCCTCAGCCTCACCGGGGGCCTAACCCTAACCCTAGCTGCGGCCCTTCGCCGGGCCGCCAGGCCTGAAGCCTGAGGCCTAGCCTCACGGCATGCCGCGCCCTACGCCACACACGCCCCCCCACACGTGTCCGTACCCCGACCTCGAGCCTCAGCCTCACCGGGGGCCTAACCCTAACCCTAGCTCCGAGTCGTCGCCGGGCCGCCAGGCCTGAAGCCTGAGGCCTAGCCTCACGGCAGGCCGCGCCCTACGCCGCACACGCCCCCCCACACGTGTCCGTACCCCGATCTCGAGCCTCAGCCTCACCGGGGGCCTAACCCTAACCCTAGCTCCGGCCCTTCGCCGGGACGCCAGGCCTGAAGCCTGAGGCCTAGCCTCACGGCAGGCCGCGCCCTACGCCGCACACGCCCCCCCACACGTGTCCGTACCCGGAGCTCGAGCCTCAGCCTCACCGGGGGCCTAACCCTAACCCTAGCTGCGGCCCTTCGCCGGGCCGCCAGGCCTGAAGCCTGAGGCCTAGCCTCACGGCATGCCGCGCCCTATGCCGCACACGCCCCCCCACACGTGTCCGTACCCCGACCTCGAGCCTCAGCCTCACCGGGGGCCTAACCCTAACCCTAGCTGCGGCCCTTCGCCGGGCCGCCAGGCCTGAAGCCTGAGGATTAGCCTCACGGCATGCCACGCTCTACGCCGCACACGCCCCCCCACACGTGTCCGTACCCCGACCTCGAGCCTCAGCCTCACGGGGGGCCTAACCCGAACCCTAGCTCCGGCCCTTCGCCGGGCCGCCAGACCTGAAGCCTGAGGCCTAGCCTCACGGCATGCCGCGCCCTACGCCGCACACGCCCCCCCACACGTGTCCGTACCCCGACCTCAAGCCTCAGCCTCACGGGGGGCCTAACCCTAACCCTAGGTCCGGCCCTTCACCGGGCCTCCAGGCCTGAAGCCTGAGGCCTAGCCTCACGGCATGCCGCGCCCTACGCCTCACACGCCCCCCCACACGTGTCCGTACCCCGAACTGGAGCCTCAGCCTCACCGGGGGCCTAACCCTAACCCTAGCTCCGCCCCTTCGCCGGGCCGCCAGGCCTGAAGCCTGAGGCCTAGCCTCACGGCAGGCCGCGCCCTACGCCGCACACGCCCCCCCACACGTGTCCGTACCCGGAGCTCGAGCCTCAGCCTCACCGGGGGCCAAACCCTAACCCTAGCTCCGGGCCTTCGCCGGGCTGCCAGGCCTGAAGCCTGAGGCCTAGCCTCACGGCATGCCGCGCCCTGCGCCGCACACGCCCCCCCACACGGGTCCGTACCCCAAGCTCGAGCCTCAGCCTCACCGGGGGCCTAACCCTATCCCTAGTTCCGGCCCTTCGCCGGGCCGCCAGGCCTGAAGCCTGAGGCCTAGCCTCACGGCATGCCGCGCCCTACGCCGCACACGCCCCCCCACACATGTCCGTACCCCGACCTGGAGCCTCAGCCTCACCGGGGGCCTAACACTAACCCTAGCTCCGGCCCTTCGCCGGGCCGCCAGGCCTGAAGCCTGAGGCCTAGCCTCACGGCAGGCCGCGCCCTACGCCGCACACACCCCCCCACACGTGTCCGTACCCGGAGCTCGAGCCTCAGCCTCAGCGGGGGCCTAACCCTAACCCTAGCTTCGGGCCTTCGCCGGGCCGCCAGGCCTGAAGCCTGAGGCCTCGCCTCACGGCATGCCGCGCCCTACGCCGCACACGCCCCCCCACACGTGTCCGTACCCCAACCTCGAGCCTCAGCCTCACGGGGGGCCTAACCCTAACCCTAGCTCCGGCAGTTCGCCGGGCCGCCAGGCCGGAAGCCTGAGGCCTAGCCTCAGGGCATGCGCGCCCTACGCCGCACACGCCCCCCCACACGTGTCCGTACCCCGACCTCGAGCCTCATCCTCACGGGGGGCCTAACCCTAACACTAGCTCTGGCCCTTCGCCGGGCCGCCAGGCCTAAGGCCTGAGGCCTAGCCTCACGGCATGCCGCGCCCTACGCCGCACACGCCCCCCCACACACGTCCGTACCCCGACCTGGAGCCTCAGCCTCACCGGGGGCCTAACCCTAACCCTAGCTCCGGCCCTTCGCCGGGCCGCCAGGCCTGAAGCCTGAGGCCTAGCCGCAAGGCATGCCGCACCCTACGCCGCACACGCCCCCCCACACGTGTCCGTACCCCGACCTCAAGCCTCAGCCTCACCGGGGGCCTAACCCTAACCCTAGCTCCGGCCTTTCGCCGGGCCGCCAGGCCTGAAGCCTGAGGCCTAGCCTCACGGCATGCCGCGCCGTATGCCGCACACGCCCCCCCACACGTGTCCGTACCCCGACCTCGAGCCTCAGCCTCACCGGGGCCTAACCCTAACCCTAGCTCCGGCCTTTCGCCGGGCCACCAGGCCTGAAGCCTGAGGCCTAGCCGCACGGCATGCCGCGCCCTACGCCGCACACGCCCCCCCACACGTGTCCGTACCCCCACCTCGAGCCTCAGCCTCACCGGGGGCCTAACCCTAACCCTAGCTGCGGCCCTTCGCAGGGCCGCCAGGCCTGAAACCTGAGGCCTAGCCTCACGGCAGGCCGCGCCCTACGCCGCACACGCCCCCCCACACGTGTCCGTACCCCGACCTCGAGCCTCAGCCTCACCGGGGGCCTAACCCTAACCCTAGCTCCGGCCCTTCGCCGGGCCGCCAGGCCTGAAGCCTGAGGCCTCGCCTCACGGCATGCCTCGCCCTACGCCGCACACGCCCCCCCACACATGTCCGTACCCCGACCTCGAGCCTCAGCCTCACCGGGGGCCTAACCCAAACCCTAGCTCCGGCCCTTCGCCGGGCCGCCAGGCCTGAAGCCTGAGGCCTAGCCTCACGGCATGCCGCACCCTACGCCGTACACGCCCCCCCACACGTGTCCGGACCCCGACCTCGATCCTCAGCCTCACCGGGGGCCTAACCCTAACCCTAGCGCCGGCAGTTCGCCGGGGCGCCAGGCCCGAAGCCTGAAGCCTAGTCTCACGGCATGCCGCGACCTACGCCGCACACGCCCCCCCACACGTGTCCGTACCCCGACCTCGAGCCTCAGCCTCACGGGGGGCGTAACCATAACCCTAGCTCCGGCAGTTCGCCGGACCGCCAGGCCGGAAGCCTGAGGCCTAGCCTCACGGCATGCCGCGCCCTACGCCGCACACGCCCCCCCACACGTGTCCGTACCCCGACCTCGAGACTCAGCCTCACCGGGGGCCTAACCCTAATCCTAGCTCCGGTCCTTCGCCGGGCCGCCAGGCCTGAAGCCTGAGGCCTAGCTGCACGGCATGCCGCGCCCTAAGCCGCACACGCCCCGCCACACGTGTCCGTACCCCGACCTCAAGCCTCAGCCTCACCGGGGGCCTAACCCTAAGCCTAGATCCGGCCTTTCGCCAGGCCGCCAGGCCTGAAGCCTGAGGCCTAGCCTCACGGCAAGCCGCGCCCTACGCCGCACACGCCCCCCCACACGTGTCCGTACCCCGACCTCGAGCATCATCCTCACCGGGGGCCTAACCCTAACCCTAGCTCCGGCTCTTCGCCGGGCCCCCAGGCCTGAAGCCTGAGGCCTACCCTCACGGCATGCCGCACCCTATGCCGCACACG
Source organism: Kogia breviceps (assembly GCF_026419965.1). NCBI lineage: Eukaryota > Metazoa > Chordata > Mammalia > Artiodactyla > Physeteridae > Kogia > Kogia breviceps. The sequence continues at coordinate 26,328,260 of NC_081321.1, forward strand.
CCCCCACACACGTGTCCGTACCCCGACCTCGAGCCTCAGGCTCACCGGGGGCCTAACCCTAACCCTAGCTCCTGCGTTTCGCCGGGCCGCCAGGCCTGAAGCCTGAGGCGTAGCCTCACGGCATGCCGCGCCCTACGCCGCACAAGCCCCCCCACACGTGTCCGTACCCCTACCTCGAGCCTCAGCCTCACCGGGGGCCTAACCCTAACCCTAGCTCCAGCCCTTCGCCGGGCCGCCAGGCCTGAAGCCTGAGGCCTAGCATCACGGCAGGCCACGCCCTACGCCGCACACGCCGCCCCACACGTGTTCGTACCCCGACCTCGAGCCTCAGCCTCACCGGGGGCCTAACCCTAACCCTACCTCCGGCCCTTCGCCGTGCCGCCAGGCCTGAAGCCTGAGGCCTAGCCTCACGGCATGCCGCGCCCTACGCCGCACACGCCCCCCCCACACGTGTCCGTACCCCGACCTCGAGCCTCAGCGTCACCGGGGGCCTAACCCTAACCCTAGCTGCGGCCCTTCGCCGGGCCGCCAGGCCGGTAGCCTGATGCCTAGCCTCACGGCATGCCGCGCCCTACGCCGCACATGCCCCCCCACACGTGTCCGTACCCCAACCTCGAGCCTCAGCCTCACGGGGGGCCTAACCCAAACCCTAGCTCCGGCCCTTCGCCGGGCCGCGAGGCCTGAAGCCGGAGGCCTACCCTCACGGCATGCCGCACCCTACGCCGCACACGCCCCCCCACACGTGTCCGTACCCCGACCTTGAGCCTCAGCCTCACCGTGGGCCTAACCCTAACCCTAGCTCCGGCAGTTCGCCGGGCCGCCAGGACGGAAGCCTGAGGCCTAGCCTCACGGCATGCGTGCCCTATGCCGCACACGCCCCCCCACACGTGTCCGTACCCCGACCTCGAGCCTCATCCTCACGGGGGGCCTAATCCTAACACTAGCTCCGGCCCTTCGCCGGGCCGCCAGGCCTAAGGCCTGAGGCCTAGCCTCACGGCATGCCACGCACTACGCTGCATAGGCCCCCCACACACGTCCGTACCCCGACCTGGAGCCTCAGCCTCACCGGGGGCCTAACCCTAACCCTAGCTCCAGCCCTTCGCCGGGCCGCCAGGCCTGAAGCCTGAGGCCTAGCCGCAAGGCATGCCGCACCCTACGCCGCACACGCCACCCCACACGTGTCCGTACCCCGACCTCCAGCCTCAGCCTCACCGGGGGCCTAACCCTAACCCTAGCGCCGGCCTTTCGCCGGGCCGCCAGGCCTGAAGCCTGAGGCTTAGCCTCACGGCAAGCCGCGCCCTACGCCGCACACGCCCCCCCACACGTGTCCGTACCCCGACCTCGAGCCTCAGCCTCACCGGGGGCCTAACCGTAACCCTAGCTGCGGCCCTTCGCCGGACCGCCAGTCCTGAAGCCTGAGGACTAGCCTCACGGCAGGCCGCGCCCTACGCCGCACACGCCCCCCCGACACGTGTCCGTACCCCGACCTCGAGCCTCAGCCTCACCGGGGGCCTAACCCTAACCCTAGCTCCGGCCCTTCGCCGGGCCGCCAGGCCTGAAGCCTGAGGCCTAGCCTCACGGCATGCCGCGCCCTACACCGCACACGACCCCCACACGTGTCCGTACCCCGACCTCGAGCCTCAGCCTCACGGGGGGCCTAACCCTAACACTAGCTCCGGCCCTTCGCCGGGCCGCCAGGCCTAAGGCCTGAGGCCTAGCCTCACGGCATGCCGCGCCCTACGCCGCACACGCCCCTCCACACGTGTCCGTACCCCGACCTCGAGCCTCAGCCTCACGGGGGGCCTAACCCTAACCCTAGCTCCGGCCCTTCGCCGGGCCGCCAGGCCTGAAGCCTGAGGCCTAGCCTCACGGCATGCCGCACCCTATGCCGCACACGCCCCCTCTTCACGTGTCCGTACCCCAACCTCGAGCCTCAGCCTCAAAGGGGGCCTAACCCTAACCCTAGCTCCGGCAGTTCGCCGGGGCGCCAGGCCGGAAGCCTGAAGCCTAGTCTCACGGCATGCCGCGACCTACGCCGCACACGCCCCCCCACACGTGTCCGTACCCCGACCTCGAGCCTCAGCCTCACGGGGGGCGTAACCCTAACCCTAGCTCCGGCAGTTCGCCGGACCGCCAGGCCGGAAGCCTGAGGCCTAGCCTCACGGCATGCCGCGCCCTACGCCGCACACGCCCCCCCACACGTGTCCGTACCCCGACCTCGAGCCTCAGCCTCACCGGGGGTCTAACCCTAACCCTAGCTCCGGCCCTTCGCCGGGCCGCCAGGCCTAAGTCCTGAGGCCTAGCCTCACGGCATGCCGCGCCGTACGCCGCACACGCCCCCCCCCACATGTCCGTACCCCGACCTCGAGCCTCAGCCTCACCGGGGGCCTAACTCTAACCCTAGCTCCGGCCCTTCGCCGGGCCGCCAGGCCTGAAGCCTGAGGCCTAGCCTCAGGGCATGCCGCGCCCTACACCGCACACGACCCCCACACGTGTCCGTACCCCGACCTCGAGCCTCAGCCTCACGGGGGGCCTAACCCTAACCCTAGCTGCGGCCCTTCGCCGGGCCGCCAGGCCTGAAGCCTGAGGCCTAGCCTCACGGCAGACCGCGCCCTACGCCGCACACGCCCCCCCACACGTGTCCGTACCCCGACCTCGAGCCTCAGCCTCACCGGGGGCCTAACCCTAACCCTAGCTCCGGCCCTTCGCCGGGCCCCCAGGCCTGAAGCCTGAGGCCTATCCTCACGGCATGCCACGCCCTACGCCGCACACGCCCCCCCACACGTGTCCGTACCCCGACCTCGAGTCTCAGCCTCACCGGGGGCCTAACCCTAACCCTAGCTCCGGCCCGTCGCAGGGCCGCCAGGCCTGAAGCCTGAGGCCTAGCCTCACGGCAGGCCGCGCCCTACGCCGCACACGCCCCCCCACACGTGTCCGTACCCCGACCTCGAGCCTCAGCCTCACCGGGGGCCTAACCCTAACCCTAGCTGCGGCCCTTCGCCGGGCCGCCAGGCCTGAAGCCTGAGGCCTAGCCTCACGGCATGCCGCGCCCTACGCCCCACACGACCCCCCACACGTGTCCGTACCCCGACCTGGAGCCTCAGCCTCACCGGGGGCCTAACCCTAACCCTAGCTCCGGCCCTTCGCCGGGCCGCCAGGCCTGAAGCCTGAGGCCTAGCCTCACGGCAGGCCGCGCCCTACGCCGCACACGCCCCCCCACACGTGTCCGTACCCGGAGCTCGAGCCTCAGCCTCACCGGGGGCCTAACCGTAACCCTAGCTCCGGGCCTTCGCCTGACCGCCAGGCCTGAAGCCTGAGGCCTAGCCTCACGGCATGCCGCGCCCTATGCCGCACACGCCCCCCCACACGTGTCTGTACTCCGACCTCGAGCCTCAGCCTCACCGTGGGCCTAACCCTAACCCTAGCTCCGGCAGTTCGCCGGGCCGCCAGGCCGGAAGCCTGAGGCCTAGCCTCACGGCATGCCACGCCCTACGCCGTACACGCCCCCCCACACGTGTCCGTACCCCGACCTCGAGCCTCATCCTCACGGGGGGCCTAACCCTAACACTAGCTCCGGCCCTTCGCCGGGCCGCCAGGCCTAAGGCCTGAGGCCTAGCCTCACGGCATGCCGCGCCCTACGCCGCACACGCCCCCCCCCACACGTCCGGACCCCGACCTGGATCCTCAGCCTCACCGTGGGCCTAACCCTAACCCTAGCTCCGGCCCTTCGCCGGGGCGCCAGGTCTGAAGCCTGAGGCTTAGCCTCACGGCAGGCCGCGCCCTACGCCGCACACGCCCCCCCACACGTGTCCGTACCCCGACCTCGAGCCTCAGCCTCACCGGGGGCCTAACCCTAACCCTAACTCCGGCCCTTCGCTGGGCCCCTAGGCCTGAAGCCTGAGGCCTAGCCTCACGGCATGCCGCGCCCTACGCCGCACACGCCCCTCCACACGTGTCCGTACCCCGACCTCGAGCCTCAGCCTCACGGGGGGCCTAACCCTAACCCTAGCTCCGGCCATTCGCCGGGCCGCCAGGCCTGAAGCCTGAGGCCTAGCCTCACGGCATGCCGCGCCCTACGGCGCACACGCCCCCCCACACGTGTCCGTACCCCGACCTCGAGCCTCAGCCTCACCGGGGGCCTAACCCGAACCCTAGTTCCGGCCCTTCGCCGGGCCGCCAGGCCTATGTCCTGAGGCCTAGCCTAACGGCATGCCGCGCCGTACGCCGCACACGCCCCCCCACACGTGTCCGTACCCCGACCTCGAGCCTCAGCCTCACCGGGGGCCTAACCCTAATCCTAGCTCCGGCCCTTCGCCGGGCCGCCAGGCCTGAAGCCTGAGGCCTAGCCTCACGGCATGCCGCGCCCTACGCCGCACACGCCCCGCCACACGTGTCCGTACCCCGACCTCAAGCCTCAGCCTCACCGGGGGCCTAACCCTAAGCCTAGCTCCGGCCTTTCGCCAGGCCGCCAGGCCTGAAGCCTGAGGCCTAGCCTCACGGCAAGCCGAGCCCTACGCCGCACACGCCCCCCCACACGTGTCCGTACCCCGACCTCGAGCATCAGCCTCACCGGGGGCCTAACCCTAACCCTAGCTCCGGCTCTTCGCCGGGCCCCCAGGCCTGAAGCCTGAGGCCTACCCTCACGGCATGCCGCACCCTACGCCGCACACGCCCCCCCACACGTGTCCGTACCCCGACCTCGAGCCTCAGCCTCACCGGGGGCCTAACCCTAACCCTAGCTCCGGCTCTTCGCCGGGCCGCCAGGCCTGAAGCCTGAGGCCTAGCCTCACGGCATGCGGCGCCCTACGCCGCACACGCCCCCCCCCACACGTGTCCGTACCCCGACCTCGAGCCTCAGCGTCACCGGGGGCCTAACCCTAACCCTAGCTGCGGCCCTTCGACGGGCCGCCAGGCCGGTAGCCTGATGCCTAGCCTCACGGCATGCCGCGCCCTACGCCGCACATGCCCCCCCACACGTGTCCGTACCCCAACCTCGAGCCTCAGCCTCACGGGGGGCCTAACCCTAACCCTAGCTCCGGCCTTTCGCCGGGCCGCCAGGCCTGAAGCCTGAGGCTTAGCCTCACGGCAAGCCGCGCCCTACGCCGCACACGCCCCCCCACACGTGTCCGTACCCCGACCTCGAGCCTCAGCCTCACCGGGGGCCTAACCCTAACCCTAGCTTCGGCCCTTCGCCGGACCGCCAGTCCTGAAGCCTGAGGACTAGCCTCACGGCAGGCCGCGCCCTACGCCGCACACGCCCCCCGACACGTGTCCGTACCCCGACCTCGAGCCTCAGCCTCACCGGGGGCCTAACCCTAACCCTAGCTCCGGCCATTCGCCGGGCCGCCAGGCCTGAAGCCTGAGGCCTAGCCTCACGGCATGCCGTGCCCTACACCGCACACGACCCCCACACGTGTCCGTACCCCGACCTCGAGCCTCAGCCTCACGGGGGGCCTAACCCTAACACTAGCTCCGGCCCTTCGCCGGGCCGCCAGGCCTAAGGCCTGAGGCCTAGCCTCACGGCATGCCGCGCCCTACGCCGCACACGCCCCCCCCACACACGTCCGGACCCCAACCTGGATCCTCAGCCTCACCGTGGGCCTAACCCTAACCCTAGCTCCGGCCCTTCGCCGGGCCGCCAGGCCTGAAGCCTGAGGCCTAGCCGCAAGGCATGCCACGCCGTACGCCGCACACGCCCCCCCACACGTGTCCGAACCCCGACCTCAAGCCTGAGCCTCACCGGGGGCCTAACCCTAACCCTAGATCCGGCCTTTCGCCGGGCCGCCAGTCCTGAAGCCTGAGGCTTAGCCTCACGGCAGGCCGCGCCCTACGCCGCACACGCCCCCCCACACGTGTCCGTACCCCGACCTCGAGCCTCAGCCTCACCGGGGGCCTAACCCTAACCCTAACTCCGGCCCTTCGCTGGGCCCCCAGGCCTGAAGCCTGAGGCCTAGCATCACGGCATGCCGCGCCCTACACCGCACACGACCCCCACACGTGTCCGTACCCCGACCTCGAGCCTCAGCCTCACGGGGGGCCTAACCCTAACCCTAGCTGCGGCCCTTCGCCGGGCCGCCAGGCCTGAAGCCTGAGGCCTAGCCTCACGGCAGGCCGCAACCTACGCTGCACACGCCCCCCCACACGTGTCCGTACCCCGACCTCGAGCCTCAGCCTCACCGGGAGCCTAACCCTAACCCTAGCTCCGGCCCTTCGCCGGGCCCCCAGGCCTGAAGCCTGAGGCCTAGCCTCACGGCATGCCGCGCCCTACGCCGCACACGCCCACCCACACGTGTCCGTACCCCGACCTCGAGCCTCAGCCTCACCGGGGGCCTAACCCTAACCCTAGCTCCGGCCCTTCGCTGGGCCCCCAGGCCTGAAGCCTGAGGCCTAGCCTCACGGCATGCCGCGCCCTACGCCGCACACGCCCCTCCACACGTGTCCGTACCCCGACCTCGAGCCTCAGCCTCACGGGGGGCCTAACCCTAACCCTAGCTCCGGCCCTTCGCCGGGCCGCCAGGCCTGAACCCTGAGGCCTAGCCTCACGGCATGCCGCACCCTACGCCGCACACGCCCCCTCTTCACGTGTCCGTACCCCAACCTCGAGCCTCAGCCTCACGGGGGGCCTAACCCTAACCCTAGCTCCGGCAGTTCGCCGGGGCGCCAGGCCGGAAGCCTGAAGCCTAGTCTCACGGCATGCCGCGCCCTACGCCGCACACGCCCCCCCACACGTGTCCGTACCCCGACCTCGAGCCTCAGCCTCACGGGGGGCGTAACCCTAACCCTAGCTCCGGCAGTTCGCCGGACAGCCAGGCCGGAAGCCTGAGGCCTAGCCTCACGGCATGCCGCGCCCTACGCCGCACACGCCCCCCCACACGTGTCCGTACCCCGACCTCGAGCCTCAGCCTCACCGGGGGCCTAACCCTAATCCTAGCTCCGGCCCTTCGCCGGGCCGCCAGGCCTAAGTCCTGAGGCCTAGCCTCACGGCATGCCGCGCCGTACGCCGCACACGCCCCCCCACACATGTCCGTACCCCGACCTCGAGCCTCAGCCTCACCGGGGGCCTAACCCTAACCCTAGCTCCGACTCGTCGCCGGGCCGCCAGGGCTGAAGCCTGAGGACTAGCCTCACGGCAGGCCGCGCCCTACGCCGCACATGCCCCCCCACACGTGTCCGTACCCCGACCTCGAGCCTCAGCCTCACCGGGGGCCTAACCCTAACCCTAGCTGCGGCCCTTCGCCGGGCCGCCAGGCCTGAAGCCTGAGGCCTAGCCTCACGGCATGCCGCGCCCTACGCCACACACGCCCCCCCACACGTGTCCGTACCCCGACCTCGAGCCTCAGCCTCACCGGGGGCCTAACCCTAACCCTAGCTCCGAGTCGTCGCCGGGCCGCCAGGCCTGAAGCCTGAGGCCTAGCCTCACGGCAGGCCGCGCCCTACGCCGCACACGCCCCCCCACACGTGTCCGTACCCCGATCTCGAGCCTCAGCCTCACCGGGGGCCTAACCCTAACCCTAGCTCCGGCCCTTCGCCGGGACGCCAGGCCTGAAGCCTGAGGCCTAGCCTCACGGCAGGCCGCGCCCTACGCCGCACACGCCCCCCCACACGTGTCCGTACCCGGAGCTCGAGCCTCAGCCTCACCGGGGGCCTAACCCTAACCCTAGCTGCGGCCCTTCGCCGGGCCGCCAGGCCTGAAGCCTGAGGCCTAGCCTCACGGCATGCCGCGCCCTATGCCGCACACGCCCCCCCACACGTGTCCGTACCCCGACCTCGAGCCTCAGCCTCACCGGGGGCCTAACCCTAACCCTAGCTGCGGCCCTTCGCCGGGCCGCCAGGCCTGAAGCCTGAGGATTAGCCTCACGGCATGCCACGCTCTACGCCGCACACGCCCCCCCACACGTGTCCGTACCCCGACCTCGAGCCTCAGCCTCACGGGGGGCCTAACCCGAACCCTAGCTCCGGCCCTTCGCCGGGCCGCCAGACCTGAAGCCTGAGGCCTAGCCTCACGGCATGCCGCGCCCTACGCCGCACACGCCCCCCCACACGTGTCCGTACCCGGAGCTCGAGCCTCAGCCTCACCGGGGGCCTAACCGTAACCCTAGCTCCGGGCCTTCGCCTGACCGCCAGGCCTGAAGCCTGAGGCCTAGCCTCACGGCATGCCGCGCCCTATGCCGCACACGCCCCCCCCACACGTGTCTGTACTCCGACCTCGAGCCTCAGCCTCACCGTGGGCCTAACCCTAACCCTAGCTCCGGCAGTTCGCCGGGCCGCCAGGCCGGAAGCCTGAGGCCTAGCCTCACGGCATGCCACGCCCTACGCCGTACACGCCCCCCCACACGTGTCCGTACCCCGACCTCGAGCCTCATCCTCACGGGGGGCCTAACCCTAACACTAGCTCCGGCCCTTCGCCGGGCCGCCAGGCCTAAGGCCTGAGGCCTAGCCTCACGGCATGCCGCGCCCTACGCCGCACACGCCCCCCCACACACGTCCGGACCCCGACCTGGATCCTCAGCCTCACCGTGGGCCTAACCCTAACCCTAGCTCCGGCCCTTCGCCGGGGCGCCAGGTCTGAAGCCTGAGGCTTAGCCTCACGGCAGGCCGCGCCCTACGCCGCACACGCCCCCCCACACGTGTCCGTACCCCGACCTCGAGCCTCAGCCTCACCGGGGGCCTAACCCTAACCCTAACTCCGGCCCTTCGCTGGGCCCCTAGGCCTGAAGCCTGAGGCCTAGCCTCACGGCATGCCGCGCCCTACGCCGCACACGCCCCTCCACACGTGTCCGTACCCCGACCTCGAGCCTCAGCCTCACGGGGGGCCTAACCCTAACCCTAGCTCCGGCCATTCGCCGGGCCGCCAGGCCTGAAGCCTGAGGCCTAGCCTCACGGCATGCCGCGCCCTACGGCGCACACGCCCCCCCACACGTGTCCGTACCCCGACCTCGAGCCTCAGCCTCACCGGGGGCCTAACCCGAACCCTAGTTCCGGCCCTTCGCCGGGCCGCCAGGCCTATGTCCTGAGGCCTAGCCTAACGGCATGCCGCGCCGTACGCCGCACACGCCCCCCCACACGTGTCCGTACCCCGACCTCGAGCCTCAGCCTCACCGGGGGCCTAACCCTAATCCTAGCTCCGGCCCTTCGCCGGGCCGCCAGGCCTGAAGCCTGAGGCCTAGCCTCACGGCATGCCGCGCCCTACGCCGCACACGCCCCGCCACACGTGTCCGTACCCCGACCTCAAGCCTCAGCCTCACCGGGGGCCTAACCCTAAGCCTAGCTCCGGCCTTTCGCCAGGCCGCCAGGCCTGAAGCCTGAGGCCTAGCCTCACGGCAAGCCGAGCCCTACGCCGCACACGCCCCCCCACACGTGTCCGTACCCCGACCTCGAGCATCAGCCTCACCGGGGGCCTAACCCTAACCCTAGCTCCGGCTCTTCGCCGGGCCCCCAGGCCTGAAGCCTGAGGCCTACCCTCACGGCATGCCGCACCCTACGCCGCACACGCCCCCCCACACGTGTCCGTACCCCGACCTCGAGCCTCAGCCTCACCGGGGGCCTAACCCTAACCCTAGCTCCTGCGTTTCGCCGGGCCGCCAGGCCTGAAGCCTGAGGCCTAGCCTCACGGCATGCTGCGCCCTACGCCGCACAAGCCCCCCCACACGTGTCCGTACCCCTACCTCGAGCCTCAGCCTCACCGGGGGCCTAACCCTAACCCTAGCTCCAGCCCTTCGCCGGGCCGCCAGGCCTGAAGCCTGAGGCCTAGCCTCACGGCATGCGGCGCCCTACGCCGCACACGCCCCCCCCACACGTGTCCGTACCCCGACCTCGAGCCTCAGCGTCACCGGGGGCCTAACCCTAACCCTAGCTGCGGCCCTTCGACGGGCCGCCAGGCCGGTAGCCTGATGCCTAGCCTCACGGCATGCCGCGCCCTACGCCGCACATGCCCCCCCACACGTGTCCGTACCCCAACCTCGAGCCTCAGCCTCACGGGGGGCCTAACCCTAACCCTAGCTCCGGCCTTTCGCCGGGCCGCCAGGCCTGAAGCCTGAGGCTTAGCCTCACGGCAAGCCGCGCCCTACGCCGCACACGCCCCCCCCACACGTGTCCGTACCCCGACCTCGAGCCTCAGCCTCACCGGGGGCCTAACCCTAACCCTAGCTTCGGCCCTTCGCCGGACCGCCAGTCCTGAAGCCTGAGGACTAGCCTCACGGCAGGCCGCGCCCTACGCCGCACACGCCCCCCGACACGTGTCCGTACCCCGACCTCGAGCCTCAGCCTCACCGGGGGCCTAACCCTAACCCTAGCTCCGGCCATTCGCCGGGCCGCCAGGCCTGAAGCCTGAGGCCTAGCCTCACGGCATGCCGTGCCCTACACCGCACACGACCCCCACACGTGTCCGTACCCCGACCTCGAGCCTCAGCCTCACGGGGGGCCTAACCCTAACACTAGCTCCGGCCCTTCGCCGGGCCGCCAGGCCTAAGGCCTGAGGCCTAGCCTCACGGCATGCCGCGCCCTACGCCGCACACGCCCCCCCACACACGTCCGGACCCCAACCTGGATCCTCAGCCTCACCGTGGGCCTAACCCTAACCCTAGCTCCGGCCCTTCGCCGGGCCGCCAGGCCTGAAGCCTGAGGCCTAGCCGCAAGGCATGCCACGCCGTACGCCGCACACGCCCCCCCACACGTGTCCGAACCCCGACCTCAAGCCTGAGCCTCACCGGGGGCCTAACCCTAACCCTAGATCCGGCCTTTCGCCGGGCCGCCAGTCCTGAAGCCTGAGGCTTAGCCTCACGGCAGGCCGCGCCCTACGCCGCACACGCCCCCCCACACGTGTCCGTACCCCGACCTCGAGCCTCAGCCTCACCGGGGGCCTAACCCTAACCCTAACTCCGGCCCTTCGCTGGGCCCCCAGGCCTGAAGCCTGAGGCCTAGCATCACGGCATGCCGCGCCCTACACCGCACACGACCCCCACACGTGTCCGTACCCCGACCTCGAGCCTCAGCCTCACGGGGGGCCTAACCCTAACCCTAGCTGCGGCCCTTCGCCGGGCCGCCAGGCCTGAAGCCTGAGGCCTAGCCTCACGGCAGGCCGCAACCTACGCTGCACACGCCCCCCCACACGTGTCCGTACCCCGACCTCGAGCCTCAGCCTCACCGGGAGCCTAACCCTAACCCTAGCTCCGGCCCTTCGCCGGGCCCCCAGGCCTGAAGCCTGAGGCCTAGCCTCACGGCATGCCGCGCCCTACGCCGCACACGCCCACCCACACGTGTCCGTACCCCGACCTCGAGCCTCAGCCTCACCGGGGGCCTAACCCTAACCCTAGCTCCGGCCCTTCGCTGGGCCCCCAGGCCTGAAGCCTGAGGCCTAGCCTCACGGCATGCCGCGCCCTACGCCGCACACGCCCCTCCACACGTGTCCGTACCCCGACCTCGAGCCTCAGCCTCACGGGGGGCCTAACCCTAACCCTAGCTCCGGCCCTTCGCCGGGCCGCCAGGCCTGAACCCTGAGGCCTAGCCTCACGGCATGCCGCACCCTACGCCGCACACGCCCCCTCTTCACGTGTCCGTACCCCAACCTCGAGCCTCAGCCTCACGGGGGGCCTAACCCTAACCCTAGCTCCGGCAGTTCGCCGGGGCGCCAGGCCGGAAGCCTGAAGCCTAGTCTCACGGCATGCCGCGCCCTACGCCGCACACGCCCCCCCACACGTGTCCGTACCCCGACCTCGAGCCTCAGCCTCACGGGGGGCGTAACCCTAACCCTAGCTCCGGCAGTTCGCCGGACCGCCAGGCCGGAAGCCTGAGGCCTAGCCTCACGGCATGCCGCGCCCTACGCCGCACACGCCCCCCCACACGTGTCCGTACCCCGACCTCGAGCCTCAGCCTCACCGGGGGCCTAACCCTAATCCTAGCTCCGGCCCTTCGCCGGGCCGCCAGGCCTAAGTCCTGAGGCCTAGCCTCACGGCATGCCGCGCCGTACGCCGCACACGCCCCCCCACACATGTCCGTACCCCGACCTCGAGCCTCAGCCTCACCGGGGGCCTAACCCTAACCCTAGCTCCGACTCGTCGCCGGGCCGCCAGGGCTGAAGCCTGAGGACTAGCCTCACGGCAGGCCGCGCCCTACGCCGCACATGCCCCCCCACACGTGTCCGTACCCCGACCTCGAGCCTCAGCCTCACCGGGGGCCTAACCCTAACCCTAGCTGCGGCCCTTCGCCGGGCCGCCAGGCCTGAAGCCTGAGGCCTAGCCTCACGGCATGCCGCGCCCTACGCCACACACGCCCCCCCACACGTGTCCGTACCCCGACCTCGAGCCTCAGCCTCACCGGGGGCCTAACCCTAACCCTAGCTCCGAGTCGTCGCCGGGCCGCCAGGCCTGAAGCCTGAGGCCTAGCCTCACGGCAGGCCGCGCCCTACGCCGCACACGCCCCCCCACACGTGTCCGTACCCCGATCTCGAGCCTCAGCCTCACCGGGGGCCTAACCCTAACCCTAGCTCCGGCCCTTCGCCGGGACGCCAGGCCTGAAGCCTGAGGCCTAGCCTCACGGCAGGCCGCGCCCTACGCCGCACACGCCCCCCCACACGTGTCCGTACCCGGAGCTCGAGCCTCAGCCTCACCGGGGGCCTAACCCTAACCCTAGCTGCGGCCCTTCGCCGGGCCGCCAGGCCTGAAGCCTGAGGCCTAGCCTCACGGCATGCCGCGCCCTATGCCGCACACGCCCCCCCACACGTGTCCGTACCCCGACCTCGAGCCTCAGCCTCACCGGGGGCCTAACCCTAACCCTAGCTGCGGCCCTTCGCCGGGCCGCCAGGCCTGAAGCCTGAGGATTAGCCTCACGGCATGCCACGCTCTACGCCGCACACGCCCCCCCACACGTGTCCGTACCCCGACCTCGAGCCTCAGCCTCACGGGGGGCCTAACCCGAACCCTAGCTCCGGCCCTTCGCCGGGCCGCCAGACCTGAAGCCTGAGGCCTAGCCTCACGGCATGCCGCGCCCTACGCCGCACACGCCCCCCCCACACGTGTCCGTACCCCGACCTCAAGCCTCAGCCTCACGGGGGGCCTAACCCTAACCCTAGGTCCGGCCCTTCACCGGGCCTCCAGGCCTGAAGCCTGAGGCCTAGCCTCACGGCATGCCGCGCCCTACGCCTCACACGCCCCCCCCACACGTGTCCGTACCCCGAACTGGAGCCTCAGCCTCACCGGGGGCCTAACCCTAACCCTAGCTCCGCCCCTTCGCCGGGCCGCCAGGCCTGAAGCCTGAGGCCTAGCCTCACGGCAGGCCGCGCCCTACGCCGCACACGCCCCCCCACACGTGTCCGTACCCGGAGCTCGAGCCTCAGCCTCACCGGGGGCCAAACCCTAACCCTAGCTCCGGGCCTTCGCCGGGCTGCCAGGCCTGAAGCCTGAGGCCTAGCCTCACGGCATGCCGCGCCCTGCGCCGCACACGCCCCCCCACACGGGTCCGTACCCCAAGCTCGAGCCTCAGCCTCACCGGGGGCCTAACCCTATCCCTAGTTCCGGCCCTTCGCCGGGCCGCCAGGCCTGAAGCCTGAGGCCTAGCCTCACGGCATGCCGCGCCCTACGCCGCACACGCCCCCCCACACATGTCCGTACCCCGACCTGGAGCCTCAGCCTCACCGGGGGCCTAACACTAACCCTAGCTCCGGCCCTTCGCCGGGCCGCCAGGCCTGAAGCCTGAGGCCTAGCCTCACGGCAGGCCGCGCCCTACGCCGCACACACCCCCCCACACGTGTCCGTACCCGGAGCTCGAGCCTCAGCCTCAGCGGGGGCCTAACCCTAACCCTAGCTTCGGGCCTTCGCCGGGCCGCCAGGCCTGAAGCCTGAGGCCTCGCCTCACGGCATGCCGCGCCCTACGCCGCACACGCCCCCCCACACGTGTCCGTACCCCAACCTCGAGCCTCAGCCTCACGGGGGGCCTAACCCTAACCCTAGCTCCGGCAGTTCGCCGGGCCGCCAGGCCGGAAGCCTGAGGCCTAGCCTCAGGGCATGCGCGCCCTACGCCGCACACGCCCCCCCACACGTGTCCGTACCCCGACCTCGAGCCTCATCCTCACGGGGGGCCTAACCCTAACACTAGCTCTGGCCCTTCGCCGGGCCGCCAGGCCTAAGGCCTGAGGCCTAGCCTCACGGCATGCCGCGCCCTACGCCGCACACGCCCCCCCACACACGTCCGTACCCCGACCTGGAGCCTCAGCCTCACCGGGGGCCTAACCCTAACCCTAGCTCCGGCCCTTCGCCGGGCCGCCAGGCCTGAAGCCTGAGGCCTAGCCGCAAGGCATGCCGCACCCTACGCCGCACACGCCCCCCCACACGTGTCCGTACCCCGACCTCAAGCCTCAGCCTCACCGGGGGCCTAACCCTAACCCTAGCTCCGGCCTTTCGCCGGGCCGCCAGGCCTGAAGCCTGAGGCCTAGCCTCACGGCATGCCGCGCCGTATGCCGCACACGCCCCCCCACACGTGTCCGTACCCCGACCTCGAGCCTCAGCCTCACCGGGGCCTAACCCTAACCCTAGCTCCGGCCTTTCGCCGGGCCACCAGGCCTGAAGCCTGAGGCCTAGCCGCACGGCATGCCGCGCCCTACGCCGCACACGCCCCCCCACACGTGTCCGTACCCCCACCTCGAGCCTCAGCCTCACCGGGGGCCTAACCCTAACCCTAGCTGCGGCCCTTCGCAGGGCCGCCAGGCCTGAAACCTGAGGCCTAGCCTCACGGCAGGCCGCGCCCTACGCCGCACACGCCCCCCCACACGTGTCCGTACCCCGACCTCGAGCCTCAGCCTCACCGGGGGCCTAACCCTAACCCTAGCTCCGGCCCTTCGCCGGGCCGCCAGGCCTGAAGCCTGAGGCCTCGCCTCACGGCATGCCTCGCCCTACGCCGCACACGCCCCCCCACACATGTCCGTACCCCGACCTCGAGCCTCAGCCTCACCGGGGGCCTAACCCAAACCCTAGCTCCGGCCCTTCGCCGGGCCGCCAGGCCTGAAGCCTGAGGCCTAGCCTCACGGCATGCCGCACCCTACGCCGTACACGCCCCCCCACACGTGTCCGGACCCCGACCTCGATCCTCAGCCTCACCGGGGGCCTAACCCTAACCCTAGCGCCGGCCCTTCGCCGGGCCGCCAGGCCTGAAGCCTGAGGCCTAGCCTCACGGCATGCCGCGCCCTATGCCACACATGACCCCCCACACGTGTCCGTACCCCGACCTCGAGCCTCAGCCTCACCGGGGGCCTAACCCTCACCCTAGCTCCGGCCTTTCGCCGGGCCACCAGGCCTGAAGCCTGAGGCCTAGCCTCACGGCATGCCGCGCCCTACGCCGCACACGCCCCCCCACACGTGTCCGTACCCCCACCTCGAGCCTCAGCCTCACCGGGAGCCTAACCCTAACCCTAGCTGCGGCCCTTCGCAGGGCCGCCAGGCCTGAAGCCTGAGGCCTAGCCTCACGGCATGCCGCGCCCTACGCCGCACACGCCCCCCCACACGTGTCCGTACCCCGACCTCGAGCCGCAGCCTCACCGGGGGCCTAACCCTAACCCTAGCTCCGGCCCTTCGCCGGGCCGCCAGTCCTGAAGACTGAGGACTAGCCTCACGGCAGGCCGCGCCCTACGCCGCACACACCACCCGACACGTGTCCGTACCCCGACCTCGAGCCTCAGCCTGACCGGGGGCCTAACCCTAACCCTAGCTCCGGCCCTTCGCCGGGCCGCCAGGCCTGAAGCCTGAGGCCTAGCCTCACGGCATGCCGCGCCCTACACCGCACACGACCCCCACACGTGTCCGTACCCCGACCTCGAGCCTCAGCCTCACGGGGGGCCTAACCCTAACCCTAGCTGCGGCCCTTCGCCGGGCCGCCAGGCCTGAAGCCTGAGGCCTAGCCTCACGGCAGGCCGCGCCCTACGCCGCACACGCCCCCCCACACGAGTCCGTACCCCGACCTCGAGCCTCAGCCTCACCGGGGGCCTAACCCTAACCCTAGCTCCGGCCATTCGCTGGGCCCCCAGGCCTGAAGCCTGAGGCCTAGCCTCACGGCATGCCGCGCCCTACGCCGCACACGCCCCCCCACACGTGTCCGAACCCCGACCTCGAGTCTCAGCCTCACCGGGGGCCTAACCCTAACCCTAGCTCCGGCCCGTCGCAGGGCCGCCGGGCCTGAAGCCTGAGGCCTAGCCTCACGGCAGGCCGCGCCCTACGCCGCACACGCCACACAACACGGGTCCGTACCCCAAGCTCGAGCCTCAGCCTCACCGGGGGCCTAACCCTAACCCTAGTTCCGGCCCTTCGCCGGGCCGCCAGCCCTGAAGCATGAGGCCTAGCCTCACGGCATGCCGCACCCTACGCCGCACACGCCCCCCCACACGTGTCCGTACCCCGACCTCGAGCCTCAGCCTCACCGGGGGCCTAACCCTAACCCTAGCTCCGGCCCTTCGCCGGGCCGCCAGGCCTGAAGCCTGAGGCCTAGCCTCACGGCATGCCGCGCCCTACACCGCACACGACCACCACACGTGTCCGTACCCCGACCTCGAGCCTCAGCCTCACGGGGGGCCTAACCCTAACCCTAGCTGCGGTCCTTCGCCGGGCCGCCAGGCCTGAAGCCTGAGGCCTAGCCTCACGGCAGGCCGCGCCCTACGCCGCACACGCCCCCCCACACGTGTCCGTACCCCGACCTCGAGCCTCAGCCTCACCGGGGGCCTAACCCTAACCCTAGCTCTGGCCCTTCGCCGGGCCCCCAGGCCTGAAGCCTGAGGCCTAGCCTCACGGCATGCCGCGCCCTACGCCGCACACGCCCCCCCACACGTGTCCGTACCCCGACCTGGAGCCTCAGCCTCACCGGGGGCCTAACACTAACCCTAGCTCCGGCCCTTCGCCGGGCCGCCAGGCCTGAAGCCTGAGGCCTAGCCTCACGGCAGGCCGCGCCCTACGCCGCACACGCCCCCCCACACGTGTCCGTACCCGGAGCTCGAGCCTCAGCCTCAGCGGGGGCCTAACCCTAACCCTAGCTCCGGGCCTTCGCCGGGCCGCCAGGCCTGAAGCCTGAGGCCTAGCCTCACGGCATGCCGCGCCCTACGCCGCACACGCCCCCCCACACGTGTCCGTACCCCAACCTCGAGCCTCAGCCTCACGGGGGGCCTAACCCTAACCCTAGCTCCGGCAGTTCCCCGGGCCGCCAGGCCGGAAGCCTGAGGCCTAGCCTCACGGCATGCGCGCCCTACGCCGCACACGCCCCCCCACACGTGTCCGTACCCCGACCTCGAGCCTCATCCTCACGGGGGGCCTAACCCTAACACTAGCTCCGGCCCTTCGCCGGGCCGCCAGGCCTAAGGCCTGAGGCCTAGCCTCACGGCATGCCGCGCCCTACGCCGCACACGCCCCTCCACACACGTCCGTACCCCGACCTGGAGCCTCAGCCTCACCGGAGGCCTAACCCTAACCCTAGCTCCGGCCCTTCGCCGGGCCCCAAGGCCTGAAGCCTGAGGCCTAGCCGCAAGGCATGCCGCACCCTACGCCGCACACGCCCCCCCACACGTGTCCGTACCCCGACCTCAAGCCTCAGCCTCACCGGGGGCCTAACCCTAACCCTAGCTCCGGCCTTTCGCCGGGCCGCCAGGCCTGAAGCCTGAGGCCTAGCCTCACGGCATGCTGCGCCCTATGCCGCACACGCCCCCCCACACGTGTCCGTACCCCGACCTCGAGCCTCAGCCTCACCGGGGCCTAACCCTAACCCTAGCTCCGGCCTTTCGCCGGGCCACCAGGCCTGAAGCCTGAGGCCTAGCCTCACGGCATGCCGCGCCCTACGCCGCACACGCCCCCCCACACGTGTCCGTACCCCCACCTCGAGCCTCAGCCTCACCGGGGGCCTAACCCTAACCCTAGCTGCGGCCCTTCGCAGGGCCGCCAGGCCTGAAGCCTGAGGCCTAGCCTCACGGCAGGCCGCGCCCTACGCCACACACGCCCCTCCACACGTGTCCGTACCCCGACCTCGAGCCTCAGCCTCACCGGGGGCCTAACCCTAACCCTAGCTCCGGCCCTTCGCCGGGCCGCCAGGCCTGAAGCCTGAGGCCTAGCATCACGGCATGCCGCGCCCTACACCGCACACGACCCCCACACGTGTCCGTACCCCGACCTCGAGCCTCAGCCTCACGGGGGGCCTAACCCTAACCCTAGCTGCGGCCCTTCGCCGGGCCGCCAGGCCTGAAGCCTGAGGCCTAGCCTCACGGCAGGCCGCAACCTACGCTGCACACGCCCCCCCACACGTGTCCGTACCCCGACCTCGAGCCTCAGCCTCACCGGGAGCCTAACCCTAACCCTAGCTCCGGCCCTTCGCCGGGCCCCCAGGCCTGAAGCCTGAGGCCTAGCCTCACGGCATGCCGCTCTACGCCGCACACGCCCACCCACACGTGTCCGTACCCCGACCTCGAGCCTCAGCCTCACCGGGGGCCTAACCCTAACCCTAGCTCCGGCCCGTCGCAGGGCCGCCAGGCCTGAAGCCTGAGGCCTAGCCTCACGGCAGGCCGCGCCCTACGCCGCACACGCCCCCCCACACGTGTCCGTACCCCGACCTCGAGCCTCAGCCTCACCGGGGGCCTAACCCTAACCCTAGCTCCGGCCCTTCGCTGGGCCTCCAGGCCTGAAGCCTGAGGCCTAGCCTCACGGCATGCCGCGCCCTACGCCGCACACGCCCCTCCACACGTGTCCGTACCCCGACCTCGAGCCTCAGCCTCACGGGGGGCCTAACCCTAACCCTAGCTCCGGCCCTTCGCCGGGCCGCCAGGCCTGAAGCCTGAGGCCTAGCCTCACGGCATGCCGCACCCTACGCCGCACACGCCCCCTCTTCACGTGTCCGTACCCCAACCTCGAGCCTCAGCCTCACGGGGGGCCTAACCCTAACCCTAGCTCCGGCAGTTCGCCGGGGCGCCAGGCCGGAAGCCTGAAGCCTAGTCTCACGGCATGCCGCGACCTACGCCGCACACGCCCCCCCACACGTGTCCGTACCCCGACCTCGAGCCTCAGCCTCACGGGGGGCGTAACCCTAACCCTAGCTCCGGCAGTTCGCCGGACCGCCAGGCCGGAAGCCTGAGGCCTAGCCTCACGGCATGCCGCGCCCTACGCCGCACACGCCCCCCCACACGTGTCCGTACCCCGACCTCGAGCCTCAGCCTCACCGGGGGCCTAACCCTAATCCTAGCTCCGGCCCTTCGCCGGGCCGCCAGGCCTAAGTCCTGAGGCCTAGCCTCACGGCATGCCGCGCCGTACGCCGCACACGCCCCCCCACACATGTCCGTACCCCGACCTCGAGCCTCAGCCTCACCGGGGGCCTAACCCTAACCCTAGCTGCGGCCCTTCGCCGGGCCGCCAGGCCTGAAGCCTGAGGCCTAGCCTCACGGCATGCCGCGCCCTATGCCGCACACGCCCCCCCACACGTGTCCGTACCCCGACCTCGAGCCTCAGCCTCACCGGGGGCCTAACCCTAACCCTAGCTGCGGCCCTTCGCCGGGCCGCCAGGCCTGAAGCCTGAGGATTAGCCTCACGGCATGCCACGCTCTACGCCGCACACGCCCCCCCACACGTGTCCGTACCCCGACCTCGAGCCTCAGCCTCACGGGGGGCCTAACCCGAACCCTAGCTCCGGCCCTTCGCCGGGCCGCCAGGCCTGAAGCCTGAGGCCTAGCCTCACGGCATGCCGCGCCCTACGCCGCACACGCCCCCCCCACACGTGTCCGTACCCCGACCTCGAGCCTCAGCCTCACGGGGGGCCTAACCCTAACACTAGGTCCGGCCCTTCACCGGGCCTCCAGACCTGAAGCCTGAGGCCTAGCCTCACGGCATGCCGCGCCCTACGCCTCACACGCCCCCCCACACGTGTCCGTACCCCGACCTGGAGCCTCAGCCTCACCGGGGGCCTAACCCTAACCCTAGCTCCGCCCCTTCGCCGGGCCGCCAGGCCTGAAGCCTGAGGCCTAGCCTCACGGCAGGCCGCGCCCTACGCCGCACACGCCCCCCCTCACGTGTCCGTACCCCGACCTCGAGCTTCAGCCTCACCGGGGGCCTAACCCTAACCCTAGCTGCGGCCCTTCGCCGGGCCGCCAGCCCTGAAGCCTGAGGCCTAGCCTCACGGCATGCCGCGCCCTACGCCGCACACGCCCCCCCACAAGTGTCCGTACCCCGACCTCGAGCCTCAGCCTCACCGGGGGCCTAAGCCTAACCCTAGCTCCGGCCCTTCGCCGGGCCGCGAGGCCTGAAGCCTGAGGCCTACCCTCACGGCATGCCGCGCCCTACGCCGCACACGCCCCCCCACACGTGTCCGTACCCCGACCTCGAGCCTCAGCCTCACCGGTGGCCTAACCCTAACCCTAGCGCCGGCCCTTCGCCGGGCCGCCAGGCCTGAAGCCTGAGGCCTAGCCTCACGGCATGCCGCGCCCTACGCCGCACACGCCCCCCCACACGTGTCCGTACCCCGACCTCGAGCCTCAGCCTCACCGGTGGCCTAACCCTAACCCTAGCGCCGGCCCTTCGCCGGGCCGCCAGGCCTGAAGCCTGAGGCCTACCCTCACGGCATGCCGCGCCCTACGCCGCACACGCCCCCCCACACGTGTACGTACCCCGACCACGAGCCTCAGCCTCACCGGGGGCCTAACCCTAACCCTAGCTCCGGCCCTTCGCCGGGCCGCCAGGCCTGAAGCCTGAGGCCTAGCCTCACGGCAGGCCGCGCCCTACGCCGCACACGCCCCCCCACACGTGTCCGTACCCGGAGCTCGAGCCTCAGCCTCACCGGGGGCCAAACCCTAACCCTAGCTCCGGGCCTTCGCCGGGCTGCCAGGCCTGAAGCCTGAGGCCTAGCCTCACGGCATGCCGCGCCCTACGCCGCACACGCCCCCCCACACGGGTCCGTACCCCAAGCTCGAGCCTCAGCCTCACCGGGGGCCTAACCCTAACCCTAGTTCCGGCCCTTCGCCGGGCCGCCAGCCCTGAAGCATGAGGCCTAGCCTCACGGCATGCCGCACCCTACGCCGCACACGCCCCCCACACGTGTCCGTACCCCGACCTCGAGCCTCAGCCTCACCGGGGGCCTAACCCTAACCCTAGCTCCGGCCCTTCGCCGGGCCGCCAGGCCTGAAGCCTGAGGCCTAGCCTCACGGCATTCCGCGCCCTACACCGCACACGACCACCACACGTGTCCGTACCCCGACCTCGAGCCTCAGCCTCACGGGGGGCCTAACCCTAACCCTAGCTGCGGCCCTTCGCCGGGCCGCCAGGCCTGAAGCCTGAGGCCTAGCCTCACGGCAGGCCGCGCCCTACGCCGCACACGCCCCCCCACACGTGTCCGTACCCCGACCTCGAGCCTCAGCCTCACCGGGGGCCTAACCCTAATCCTAGCTCCGGCCCTTCGCCGGGCCGCCAGTCCTGAAGACTGAGGACTAGCCTCACGGCAGGCCGCGCCCTACGCCGCACACACCACCCGACACGTGTCCGTACCCCGACCTCGAGCCTCAGCCTCACCGGGGGCCTAACCCTAACCCTAGCTCCGGCCCTTCGCCGGGCCGCCAGGCCTGAAGCCTGAGGCCTAGCCTCACGGCAGGCCGCGCCCTACGCCGCACACGCCCCCCCACACGTGTCCGTACCCGGAGCTCGAGCCTCAGCCTCACCGGGGGCCAAACCCTAACCCTAGCTCCGGGCCTTCGCCGGGCTGCCAGGCCTGAAGCCTGAGGCCTAGCCTCACGGCATGCCGCGCCCTACGCCGCACACGCCCCCCCACACGGGTCCGTACCCCAAGCTCGAGCCTCAGCCTCACCGGGGGCCTAACCCTAACCCTAGTTCCGGCCCTTCGCCGGGCCGCCAGGCCTGAAGCCTGAGGCCTAGCCTCACGGCATGCCGCGCCCTACGCCGCACACGCCCCCCCACACATGTCCGTACCCCGACCTGGAGCCTCAGCCTCACCGGGGGCCTAACACTAACCCTAGCTCCGGCCCTTCGCCGGGCCGCCAGGCCTGAAGCCTGAGGCCTAGCCTCACGGCAGGCCGCGCCCTACGCCGCACACGCCCCCCCACACGTGTCCGTACCCGGAGCTCGAGCCTCAGCCTCAGCGGGGGCCTAACCCTAACCCTAGCTTCGGGCCTTCGCCGGGCCGCCAGGCCTGAAGCCTGAGGCCTAGCCTCACGGCATGCCGCGCCCTACGCCGCACACGCCCCCCCACACGTGTCCGTACCCCAACCTCGAGCCTCAGCCTCACGGGGGGCCTAACCCTAACCCTAGCTCCGGTAGTTCGCCGGGCCGCCAGGCCGGAAGCCTGAGGCCTAGCCTCACGGCATGCGCGCCCTACGCCGCACACGCCCCCCCACACGTGTCCGTACCCCGACCTCGAGCCTCATCCTCACGGGGGGCCTAACCCTAACACTAGCTCCGGCCCTTCGCCGGGCCGCCAGGCCTAAGGCCTGAGGCCTAGCCTCACGGCATGCCGCGCCCTACGCCGCACACGCCCCCCCACACACGTCCGTACCCCGACCTGGAGCCTCAGCCTCACCGGGGGCCTAACCCTAACCCTAGCTCCGGCCCTTCGCCGGGCCGCCAGGCCTGAAGCCTGAGGCCTAGCCGCAAGGCATGCCGCAACCTACGCCGCACACGCCCCCCCACACGTGTCCGTACCCCGACCTCAAGCCTCAGCCTCACCGGGGGCCTAACCCTAACACTAGCTCCGGCCTTTCGCCGGGCCGCCAGGCCTGAAGCCTGAGGCCTAGCCTCACGGCATGCCGCGCCGTATGCCGCACACGCCCCCCCACACGTGTCCGTACCCCGACCTCGAGCCTCAGCCTCACCGGGGCCTAACCCTAACCCTAGCTCCGGCCTTTCGCCGGGCCACCAGGCCTGAAGCCTGAGGCCTAGCCTCACGGCATGCCGCGCCCTACGCCGCACACGCCCCCCCACACGTGTCCGTACCCCCACCTCGAGCCTCAGCCTCACCGGGGGCCTAACCCTAACCCTAGCTGCGGCCCTTCGCAGGGCCGCCAGGCCTGAAGCCTGAGGCCTAGCCTCACGGCAGGCCGCGCCCTACGCCGCACACGCCCCCCCACACGTGTCCGTACCCCGACCTCGAGCCTCAGCCTCACCGGGGGCCTAACCCTAACCCTAGCTCCGGCCCTTCGCCGGGCCTCCAGGCCTGAAGCCTGAGGCCTCGCCTCACGGCATGCCTCGCCCTACGCGGCACACGCCCCCCCACACGTGTCCGTACCCCGACCTCGAGCCTCAGCCTCACCGGGGGCCTAACCCAAACCCTAGCTCCGGCCCTTCGCCGGGCCGCCAGGCCTGAAGCCTGAGGCTTAGCCTCACGGCATGCCGCGCCCTATGCCACACACGACCCCCCACACGTGTCCGTACCCCGACCTCGAGCCTCAGCCTCACCGGGGGCCTAACCCTAACCCTAGCTCCGGCCTTTCGCCGGGCCACCAGGCCTGAAGCCTGAGGCCTAGCCTCACGGCATGCCGCGCCCTACGCCGCACACGCCCCCCCACACGTGTCCGTACCCCCACCTCGAGCCTCAGCCTCACCGGGGGCCTAACCCTAACCCTAGCTGCGGCCCTTCGCAGGGCCGCCAGGCCTGAAGCCTGAGGCCTAGCCTCACGGCATGCCGCGCCCTACGCCGCACACGCCCCCCCACACGTGTCCGTACCCCGACCTCGAGCCTCAGCCTCACCGGGGGCCTAACCCTAACCCTAGCTCCGGCCCTTCGCCGGGCCGCCAGTCCTGAAGACTGAGGACTAGCCTCACGGCAGGCCGCGCCCTACGCCGCACACACCACCCGACACGTGTCCGTACCCCGACCTCGAGCCTCAGCCTCACCGGGGGCCTAACCCTAACCCTAGCTCCGGCCCTTCGCCGGGCCGCCAGGCCTGAAGCCTGAGGCCTAGCCTCACGGCATGCCGCGCCCTACACCGCACACGACCCCCACACGTGTCCGTACCCCGACCTCGAGCCTCAGCCTCACGGGGGGCCTAACCCTAACCCTAGCTGCGGCCCTTCGCCGGGCCGCCAGGCCTGAAGCCTGAGGCCTAGCCTCACGGCAGGCCGCGCCCTACGCCGCACACGCCCCCCCACACGAGTCCGTACCCCGACCTCGAGCCTCAGCCTCACCGGGGGCCTAACCCTAACCCTAGCTCCGGCCATTCGCTGGGCCCCCAGGCCTGAAGCCTGAGGCCTAGCCTCAAGGCATGCCGCGCCCTACGCCGCACACGCCCCCCCACACGTGTCCAAACCCCGACCTCGAGTCTCAGCCTCACCGGGGGCCTAACCCTAACCCTAGCTCCGGCCCGTCGCAGGGCCGCCGGGCCTGAAGCCTGAGGCCTAGCCTCACGGCAGGCCGCGCCCTACGCCGCACACGCCACACAACACGGGTCCGTACCCCAAGCTCGAGCCTCAGCCTCACCGGGGGCCTAACCCTAACCCTAGTTCCGGCCCTTCGCCGGGCCGCCAGCCCTGAAGCATGAGGCCTAGCCTCACGGCATGCCGCACCCTACGCCGCACACGCCCCCCCACACGTGTCCGTACCCCGACCTCGAGCCTCAGCCTCACCGGGGGCCTAACCCTAACCCTAGCTCCGGCCCTTCGCCGGGCCGCCAGGCCTGAAGCCTGAGGCCTAGCCTCACGGCATGCCGCGCCCTACACCGCACACGACCACCACACGTGTCCGTACCCCGACCTCGAGCCTCAGCCTCACGGGGGGCCTAACCCTAACCCTAGCTGCGGTCCTTCGCCGGGCCGCCAGGCCTGAAGCCTGAGGCCTAGCCTCACGGCAGGCCGCGCCCTACGCCGCACACGCCCCCCCACACGTGTCCGTACCCCGACCTCGAGCCTCAGCCTCACCGGGGGCCTAACCCTAACCCTAGCTCTGGCCCTTCGCCGGGCCGCCAGGCCTGAAGCCTGAGGCCTAGCCTCACGGCATGCCGCGCCCTACGCCGCACACGCCCCCCCACACGTGTCCGTACCCCGACCTGGAGCCTCAGCCTCACCGGGGGCCTAACACTAACCCTACCTCCGGCCCTTCGCCGGGCCGCCAGGCCTGAAGCCTGAGGCCTAGCCTCACGGCAGGCCGCGCCCTACGCCGCACACGCCTCCCCACACGTGTCCGTACCCGGAGCTCGAGCCTCAGCCTCAGCGGGGGCCTAACCCTAACCCTAGCTCCGGGCCTTCGCCGGGCCGCCAGGCCTGAAGCCTGAGGCCTAGCCTCACGGCATGCCGCGCCCTACGCCGCACACGCCCCCCCACACGTGTCCGTACCCCAACCTCGAGCCTCAGCCTCACGGGGGGCCTAACCCTAACCCTAGCTCCGGCAGTTCCCCGGGCCGCCAGGCCGGAAGCCTGAGGCCTAGCCTCACGGCATGCGCGCCCTACGCCGCACACGCCCCCCCACACGTGTCCGTACCCCGACCTCGAGCCTCATCCTCACGGGGGGCCTAACCCTAACACTAGCTCCGGCCCTTCGCCGGGCCGCCAGGCCTAAGGCCTGAGGCCTAGCCTCACGGCATGCCGCGCCCTACGCCGCACACGCCCCTCCACACACGTCCGTACCCCGACCTGGAGCCTCAGCCTCACCGGAGGCCTAACCCTAACCCTAGCTCCGGCCCTTCGCCGGGCCCCCAGGCCTGAAGCCTGAGGCCTAGCCGCAAGGCATGCCGCACCCTACGCCGCACACGCCCCCCCACACGTGTCCGTACCCCGACCTCGAGCCTCAGCCTCACCGGGGCCTAACCCTAACCCTAGCTCCGGCCTTTCGCCGGGCCGCCAGGCCTGAAGCCTGAGGCCTAGCCTCACGGCATGCCGCGCCCTATGCCGCACCCCCCCCCCACACGTGTCCGTACCCCGACATCGAGCCTCAGCCTCACCGGGGCCTAACCCTAACCCTAGCTCCGGCCTTTCGTTGGGCCAGCAGGCCTGAAGCCTGAGGCCTAGCCTCACGGCATGCCGCGCCCTACGCCGCACACGCCCCCCCACACGTGTCCGTACCCCCACCTCGAGCCTCAGCCTCACCGGGGGCCTAACCCTAACCCTAGCTGCGGCCCTTCGCAGGGCCGCCAGGCCTGAAGCCTGAGGCCTAGCCTCACGGCAGGCCGCGCCCTACGCCGCACACGCCCCCCCACACGTGTCCGTACCCCGACCTCGAGCCTCAGCCTCACCGGGGGCCTAACCCTAACCCTAGCTCCGGCCCTTCGCCGGGCCGCCAGGCCTGAAGCCTGAGGCCTAGCCTCACGGCATGCCGCGCCCTACGCCGCACACGCCCCCCCACACACGTCCGGACCCCGACCTGGATCCTCAGCCTCACCGTGGGCCTAACCCTAACCCTAGCTCCGGCCCTTCGCCGGGCCGCCAGGCCTGAAGCCTGAGGCCTAGCCGCAAGGCATGCCACGCCCTACGCCGCACACGCCCCCCCACACGTGTCCGAACCCCGACCTCAAGCCTGAGCCTCACCGGGGGCCTAACCCTAACCCTAGATCCGGCCTTTCGCCGGGCCGCCAGTCCTGAAGCCTGAGGCTTAGCCTCACGGCAGGCCGCGCCCTACGCCGCACACGCCCCCCCACACGTGTCCGTACCCCGACCTCGAGCCTCAGCCTCACTGGGGGCCTAACCCTAACCCTAACTCCGGCCCTTCGCTGGGCCCCCAGGCCTGAAGCCTGAGGCCTAGCATCACGGCATGCCGCGCCCTACACCGCACACGACCCCCACACGTGTCCGTACCCCGACCTCGAGCCTCAGCCTCACGGGGGGCCTAACCCTAACCCTAGCTGCGGCCCTTCGCCGGGCCGCCAGGCCTGAAGCCTGAGGCCTAGCCTCACGGCAGGCCGCAACCTACGCTGCACACGCCCCCCCACACGTGTCCGTACCCCGACCTCGAGCCTCAGCCTCACCGGGAGCCTAACCCTAACCCTAGCTCCGGCCCTTCGCCGGGCCCCCAGGCCTGAAGCCTGAGGCCTAGCCTCACGGCATGCCGCGCCCTACGCCGCACAGGCCCACCCACACGTGTCCGTACCCCGACCTCGAGCCTCAGCCTCACCGGGGGCCTAACCCTAACCCTAGCTCCGGCCCGTCGCAGGGCCGCCAGGCCTGAAGCCTGAGGCCTAGCCTCACGGCAGGCCGCGCCCTACGCCGCACACGCCCCCCCACACGTGTCCGTACCCCGACCTCGAGCCTCAGCCTCACCGGGGGCCTAACCCTAACCCTAGCTCCGGCCCTTCGCTGGGCCCCCAGGCCTGAAGCCTGAGGCCTAGCCTCACGGCATGCCGCGCCCTACGCCGCACACGCCCCTCCACACGTGTCCGTACCCCGACCTCGAGCCTCAGCCTCACGGGGGGCCTAACCCTAACACTAGCTCCGGTCCTTCGCCGGGCCGCCAGGGCTGAAGCCTGAGGCCTAGCCTCACGGCATGCCGCACCCTACGCCGCACACGCCGCCTCTTCACGTGTCCGTACCCCAACCTCGAGCCTCAGCCTCACGGGGGGCCTAACCCTAACCCTAGCTCCGGCCCTTCGCCGGGCCGCCAGGCCTGAAGCCTGAGGCCTAGCCTCACGGCAGGCCGCGCCCTACGCCGCACACGCCCCCCCACACGTGTCCGTACCCGGAGCTCGAGCCTCAGCCTTACCGGGGGCCTAACCCTAACCCTAGCTGCGGCCCTTCGCCGGGCCGCCAGGCCTGAAGCCTGAGGCCTAGCCTCACGGCATGCCGCGCCCTATGCCGCACACGCCCCCCCACACGTGTCCGTACCCCGACCTCGAGCCTCAGCCTCACCGGGGCCTAACACTAACCCTAGCTCCGGCCTTTCGCCGGGCCACCAGGCCTGAAGCCTGAGGCCTAGCCTCACGGCATGCCGCGCCCTACGCCGCACACGCCCCCCCACACGTGTCCGTACCCCCAACTCGAGCCTCAGCCTCACCGGGGGCCTAACCCTAACCCTAGCTGCGGCCCTTCGCAGGGCCGCCAGGCCTGAAGCCTGAGGCCTAGCCTCACGGCAGGCCGCGCCCTACGCCGCACACGCCCCCCCACACGTGTCCGTACCCCGACCTCGAGCCTCAGCCTCACCGGGGGCCTAACCCTAACCCTAGCTCCGGCCCTTCGCCGGGCCGCCAGGCCTGAAGCCTGAGGCCTCGCCTCACGGCATGCCTCGCCCTACGCCGCACAAGCCCCCCCACACGTGTCCGTACCCCGACCTCGAGCCTCAGCCTCACCGGGGGCCTAACCCAAACCCTAGCTCCGGCCCTTCGCCGGGCCGCCAGGCCTGAAGCCTGAGGCCTAGCCTCACGGCATGCCGCACCCTACGCCGTACACGCCCCCCCACACGTGTCCGGATCCCGACCTCGATCCTCAGCCTCACCGGGGGCCTAACCCTAACCCTAGCTCCGGCCCTTCGCCGGGCCGCCAGTCCTGAAGACTGAGGACTAGCCTCACGGCAGGCCGCGCCCTACGCCGCACACACCACCCGACACGTGTCCGTACCCCGACCTCGAGCCTCAGCCTCACCGGGGGCCTAACCCTAACCCTAGCTCCGGCCCTTCGCCGGGCCGCCAGGCCTGAAGCCTGAGGCCTAGCCTCACGGCAGGCCGCGCCCTACGCCGCACACGCCCCCCCACACGAGTCCGTACCCCGACCTCGAGCCTCAGCCTCACCGGGGGCCTAACCCTAACCCTAGCTCCGGCCATTCGCTGGGCCCCCAGGCCTGAAGCCTGAGGCCTAGCCTCACGGCATGCCGCGCCCTACGCCGCACACGCCCCCCCACACGTGTCCGAACCCCGACCTCGAGTCTCAGCCTCACCCGGGACCTAACCCTAACCCTAGCTCCGGCCCGTCGCAGGGCCGCCGGGCCTGAAGCCTGAGGCCTAGCCTCACGGGAGGCCGCGCCCTACGCCGCACAAGCCCCCCCACACGTGTCCGTACCCCGACCTCGAGCCTCAGCCTCACCGGGGGCCTAAACCTAACCCTAGCTCTGGCCCTTCGCCGGGCCGCCAGGCCTGAAGCCTGAGGCCTAGCCTCACGGCATGCCGCGCCCTACGCCGCACACGCCCCCCCACACGTGTCCGTACCCCGACCTGGAGCCTCAGCCTCACCGGGGGCCTAACCCTAACCCTAGCTCCGGCCCTTCGCCGGGCCGCCAGGCCTGAAGCCTGAGGCCTAGCCTCACGGCAGGCCGCGCCCTACGCCGCACACGCCCCCCCACACGTGTCCGTACCCGGAGCTCGAGCCTCAGCCTCACCGGGGGCCTAACCCTAACCCTAGCTCCGGGCCTTCGCCGGGCTGCCAGGCCTGAAGCCTGAGGCCTAGCCTCACGGCATGCCGCGCCCTACGCCGCACACGCCACACAACACGAGTCCGTACCCCAAGCTCGAGCCTCAGCCTCACCGGGGGCCTAACCCTAACCCTAGTTCCGGCCCTTCGCCGGGCCGCCAGCCCTGAAGCATGAGGCCTAGCCTCACGGCATGCCGCACCCTACGCCGCACACGCCCCCCCACACGTGTCCGTACCCCGACCTCGAGCCTCAGCCTCACCGGGGGCCTAACCCTAACCCTAGCTCCGGCCCTTCGCCGGGCCGCCAGGCCTGAAGCCTGAGGCCTAGCCTCACGGCATGCCGCGCCCTACACCGCACACGACCACCACACGTGTCCGTACCCCGACCTCGAGCCTCAGCCTCACGGGGGGCCTAACCCTAACCCTAGCTGCGGCCCTTCGCCGGGCCGCCAGGCCTGAAGCCTGAGGCCTAGCCTCACGGCAGGCCGCGCCCTACGCCGCACACGCCCCCCCACACGTGTCCGTACCCCCACCTCGAGCCTCAGCCTCACCGGGGGCCTAACCCTAACCCTAGCTGCGGCCCTTCGCAGGGCCGCCAGGCCTGAAGCCTGAGGCCTAGCCTCACGGCATGCCGCGCCCTACGCCGCACACGCCCCCCCACACGTGTCCGTACCCCGACCTCGAGCCTCAGCCTCACCGGGGGCCTAACCCTAACCCTAGCTCCGGCCCTTCGCCGGGCCGCCAGTCCTGAAGACTGAGGACTAGCCTCACGGCAGGCCGCGCCCTACGCCGCACACACCACCCGACACGTGTCCGTACCCCGACCTCGAGCCTCAGCCTCACCGGGGGCCTAACCCTAACCCTAGCTCCGGCCCTTCGCCGGGCCGCCAGGCCTGAAGCCTGAGGCCTAGCCTCACGGCATGCCGCGCCCTACACCGCACACGACCCCCACACGTGTCCGTACCCCGACCTCGAGCCTCAGCCTCACGGGGGGCCTAACCCTAACCCTAGCTGCGGCCCTTCGCCGGGCCGCCAGGCCTGAAGCCTGAGGCCTAGCCTCACGGCAGGCCGCGCCCTACGCCGCACACGCCCCCCCACACGAGTCCGTACCCCGACCTCGAGCCTCAGCCTCACCGGGGGCCTAACCCTAACCCTAGCTCCGGCCATTCGCTGGGCCCCCAGGCCTGAAGCCTGAGGCCTAGCCTCAAGGCATGCCGCGCCCTACGCCGCACACGCCCCCCCCACACGTGTCCAAACCCCGACCTCGAGTCTCAGCCTCACCGGGGGCCTAACCCTAACCCTAGCTCCGGCCCGTCGCAGGGCCGCCGGGCCTGAAGCCTGAGGCCTAGCCTCACGGCAGGCCGCGCCCTACGCCGCACACGCCACACAACACGGGTCCGTACCCCAAGCTCGAGCCTCAGCCTCACCGGGGGCCTAACCCTAACCCTAGTTCCGGCCCTTCGCCGGGCCGCCAGCCCTGAAGCATGAGGCCTAGCCTCACGGCATGCCGCACCCTACGCCGCACACGCCCCCCCACACGTGTCCGTACCCCGACCTCGAGCCTCAGCCTCACCGGGGGCCTAACCCTAACCCTAGCTCCGGCCCTTCGCCGGGCCGCCAGGCCTGAAGCCTGAGGCCTAGCCTCACGGCATGCCGCGCCCTACACCGCACACGACCACCACACGTGTCCGTACCCCGACCTCGAGCCTCAGCCTCACGGGGGGCCTAACCCTAACCCTAGCTGCGGTCCTTCGCCGGGCCGCCAGGCCTGAAGCCTGAGGCCTAGCCTCACGGCAGGCCGCGCCCTACGCCGCACACGCCCCCCCACACGTGTCCGTACCCCGACCTCGAGCCTCAGCCTCACCGGGGGCCTAACCCTAACCCTAGCTCTGGCCCTTCGCCGGGCCGCCAGGCCTGAAGCCTGAGGCCTAGCCTCACGGCATGCCGCGCCCTACGCCGCACACGCCCCCCCACACGTGTCCGTACCCCGACCTGGAGCCTCAGCCTCACCGGGGGCCTAACACTAACCCTACCTCCGGCCCTTCGCCGGGCCGCCAGGCCTGAAGCCTGAGGCCTAGCCTCACGGCAGGCCGCGCCCTACGCCGCACACGCCTCCCCACACGTGTCCGTACCCGGAGCTCGAGCCTCAGCCTCAGCGGGGGCCTAACCCTAACCCTAGCTCCGGGCCTTCGCCGGGCCGCCAGGCCTGAAGCCTGAGGCCTAGCCTCACGGCATGCCGCGCCCTACGCCGCACACGCCCCCCCACACGTGTCCGTACCCCAACCTCGAGCCTCAGCCTCACGGGGGGCCTAACCCTAACCCTAGCTCCGGCAGTTCCCCGGGCCGCCAGGCCGGAAGCCTGAGGCCTAGCCTCACGGCATGCGCGCCCTACGCCGCACACGCCCCCCCACACGTGTCCGTACCCCGACCTCGAGCCTCATCCTCACGGGGGGCCTAACCCTAACACTAGCTCCGGCCCTTCGCCGGGCCGCCAGGCCTAAGGCCTGAGGCCTAGCCTCACGGCATGCCGCGCCCTACGCCGCACACGCCCCTCCACACACGTCCGTACCCCGACCTGGAGCCTCAGCCTCACCGGAGGCCTAACCCTAACCCTAGCTCCGGCCCTTCGCCGGGCCCCCAGGCCTGAAGCCTGAGGCCTAGCCGCAAGGCATGCCGCACCCTACGCCGCACACGCCCCCCCACACGTGTCCGTACCCCGACCTCGAGCCTCAGCCTCACCGGGGCCTAACCCTAACCCTAGCTCCGGCCTTTCGCCGGGCCGCCAGGCCTGAAGCCTGAGGCCTAGCCTCACGGCATGCCGCGCCCTATGCCGCACACGCCCCCCCACACGTGTCCGTACCCCGACATCGAGCCTCAGCCTCACCGGGGCCTAACCCTAACCCTAGCTCCGGCCTTTCGTTGGGCCAGCAGGCCTGAAGCCTGAGGCCTAGCCTCACGGCATGCCGCGCCCTACGCCGCACACGCCCCCCCACACGTGTCCGTACCCCCACCTCGAGCCTCAGCCTCACCGGGGGCCTAACCCTAACCCTAGCTGCGGCCCTTCGCAGGGCCGCCAGGCCTGAAGCCTGAGGCCTAGCCTCACGGCAGGCCGCGCCCTACGCCGCACACGCCCCCCCACACGTGTCCGTACCCCGACCTCGAGCCTCAGCCTCACCGGGGGCCTAACCCTAACCCTAGCTCCGGCCCTTCGCCGGGCCGCCAGGCCTGAAGCCTGAGGCCTAGCCTCACGGCATGCCGCGCCCTACGCCGCACACGCCCCCCCACACACGTCCGGACCCCGACCTGGATCCTCAGCCTCACCGTGGGCCTAACCCTAACCCTAGCTCCGGCCCTTCGCCGGGCCGCCAGGCCTGAAGCCTGAGGCCTAGCCGCAAGGCATGCCACGCCCTACGCCGCACACGCCCCCCCACACGTGTCCGAACCCCGACCTCAAGCCTGAGCCTCACCGGGGGCCTAACCCTAACCCTAGATCCGGCCTTTCGCCGGGCCGCCAGTCCTGAAGCCTGAGGCTTAGCCTCACGGCAGGCCGCGCCCTACGCCGCACACGCCCCCCCACACGTGTCCGTACCCCGACCTCGAGCCTCAGCCTCACTGGGGGCCTAACCCTAACCCTAACTCCGGCCCTTCGCTGGGCCCCCAGGCCTGAAGCCTGAGGCCTAGCATCACGGCATGCCGCGCCCTACACCGCACACGACCCCCACACGTGTCCGTACCCCGACCTCGAGCCTCAGCCTCACGGGGGGCCTAACCCTAACCCTAGCTGCGGCCCTTCGCCGGGCCGCCAGGCCTGAAGCCTGAGGCCTAGCCTCACGGCAGGCCGCAACCTACGCTGCACACGCCCCCCCACACGTGTCCGTACCCCGACCTCGAGCCTCAGCCTCACCGGGAGCCTAACCCTAACCCTAGCTCCGGCCCTTCGCCGGGCCCCCAGGCCTGAAGCCTGAGGCCTAGCCTCACGGCATGCCGCGCCCTACGCCGCACAGGCCCACCCACACGTGTCCGTACCCCGACCTCGAGCCTCAGCCTCACCGGGGGCCTAACCCTAACCCTAGCTCCGGCCCGTCGCAGGGCCGCCAGGCCTGAAGCCTGAGGCCTAGCCTCACGGCAGGCCGCGCCCTACGCCGCACACGCCCCCCCACACGTGTCTGTACCCCGACCTCGAGCCTCAGCCTCACCGGGGGCCTAACCCTAACCCTAGCTCCGGCCCTTCGCTGGGCCCCCAGGCCTGAAGCCTGAGGCCTAGCCTCACGGCATGCCGCGCCCTACGCCGCACACGCCCCTCCACACGTGTCCGTACCCCGACCTCGAGCCTCAGCCTCACGGGGGGCCTAACCCTAACACTAGCTCCGGTCCTTCGCCGGGCCGCCAGGGCTGAAGCCTGAGGCCTAGCCTCACGGCATGCCGCACCCTACGCCGCACACGCCGCCTCTTCACGTGTCCGTACCCCAACCTCGAGCCTCAGCCTCACGGGGGGCCTAACCCTAACCCTAGCTCCGGCCCTTCGCCGGGCCGCCAGGCCTGAAGCCTGAGGCCTAGCCTCACGGCAGGCCGCGCCCTACGCCGCACACGCCCCCCCACACGTGTCCGTACCCGGAGCTCGAGCCTCAGCCTTACCGGGGGCCTAACCCTAACCCTAGCTGCGGCCCTTCGCCGGGCCGCCAGGCCTGAAGCCTGAGGCCTAGCCTCACGGCATGCCGCGCCCTATGCCGCACACGCCCCCCCACACGTGTCCGTACCCCGACCTCGAGCCTCAGCCTCACCGGGGGCCTAACCCTAACCCTAGCTGCGGCCCTTCGCCGGGCCGCCAGGCCTGAAGCCTGAGGATTAGCCTCACGGCATGCCACGCTCTACGCCGCACACGCCCCCCCACACGTGTCCGTACCCCGACCTCGAGCCTCATCCTCACGGGGGGCCTAACCCTAACACTAGCTCCGGCCCTTCGCCGGGCCGGCAGGCCTAAGGCCTGAGGCCTAGCCTCACGGCATGCCGCGCCCTACGCCGCACACGCCCCCCCACACACGTCCGTACCCCGACCTGGAGCCTCAGCCTCACCGGGGGCCTAACCCTAATCCTAGCTCCGGCCCTTCGCAGGGCCAAGAGGCCTGAAGCCTGAGGCCTAGCCGCAAGGCATGCCGCACCCTACGCCGCACACGCCCCCCCACACGTGTCCGTACCCCGACCTCAAGCCTCAGCCGCACCGGGGGCCTAACCCTAACCCTAGCTCCGGCCTTTCGCCGGGCCGCCAGGCCTGAAGCCTGAGGCCGAGCCTCTCGGCATGCCGCGCCGTATGCCGCACACGCCCCCCCACACGTGTCCGTACCCCGACCTCGAGCCTCAGCCTCACCGGGGCCTAACACTAACCCTAGCTCCGGCCTTTCGCCGGGCCACCAGGCCTGAAGCCTGAGGCCTAGCCTCACGGCATGCCGCGCCCTACGCCGCACACGCCCCCCCACACGTGTCCGTACCCCCAACTCGAGCCTCAGCCTCACCGGGGGCCTAACCCTAACCCTAGCTGCGGCCCTTCGCAGGGCCGCCAGGCCTGAAGCCTGAGGCCTAGCCTCACGGCAGGCCGCGCCCTACGCCGCACACGCCCCCCCACACGTGTCCGTACCCCGACCTCGAGCCTCAGCCTCACCGGGGGCCTAACCCTAACCCTAGCTCCGGCCCTTCGCCGGGCCGCCAGGCCTGAAGCCTGAGGCCTCGCCTCACGGCATGCCTCGCCCTACGCCGCCCAAGCCCCCCCACACGTGTCCGTACCCCGACCTCGAGCCTCAGCCTCACCGGGGGCCTAACCCAAACCCTAGCTCCGGCCCTTCGCCGGGCCGCCAGGCCTGAAGCCTGAGGCCTAGCCTCACGGCATGCCGCACCCTACGCCGTACACGCCCCCCCACACGTGTCCGGATCCCGACCTCGATCCTCAGCCTCACCGGGGGCCTAACCCTAACCCTAGCTCCGGCCCTTCGCCGGGCCGCCAGTCCTGAAGACTGAGGACTAGCCTCACGGCAGGCCGCGCCCTACGCCGCACACACCACCCGACACGTGTCCGTACCCCGACCTCGAGCCTCAGCCTCACCGGGGGCCTAACCCTAACCCTAGCTCCGGCCCTTCGCCGGGCCGCCAGGCCTGAAGCCTGAGGCCTAGCCTCACGGCAGGCTGCGCCCTACGCCGCACACGCCCCCCCACACGAGTCCGTACCCCGACCTCGAGCCTCAGCCTCACCGGGGGCCTAACCCTAACCCTAGCTCCGGCCATTCGCTGGGCCCCCAGGCCTGAAGCCTGAGGCCTAGCCTCACGGCATGCCGCGCCCTACGCCGCACACGCCCCCCCACACGTGTCCGAACCCCGACCTCGAGTCTCAGCCTCACCCGGGACCTAACCCTAACCCTAGCTCCGGCCCGTCGCAGGGCCGCCGGGCCTGAAGCCTGAGGCCTAGCCTCACGGGAGGCCGCGCCCTACGCCGCACAAGCCCCCCCACACGTGTCCGTACCCCGACCTCGAGCCTCAGCCTCACCGGGGGCCTAAACCTAACCCTAGCTCTGGCCCTTCGCCGGGCCGCCAGGCCTGAAGCCTGAGGCCTAGCCTCACGGCATGCCGCGCCCTACGCCGCACACGCCCCCCCACACGTGTCCGTACCCCGACCTGGAGCCTCAGCCTCACCGGGGGCCTAACCCTAACCCTAGCTCCGGCCCTTCGCCGGGCCGCCAGGCCTGAAGCCTGAGGCCTAGCCTCACGGCAGGCCGCGCCCTACGCCGCACACGCCCCCCCACACGTGTCCGTACCCGGAGCTCGAGCCTCAGCCTCACCGGGGGCCTAACCCTAACCCTAGCTCCGGGCCTTCGCCGGGCTGCCAGGCCTGAAGCCTGAGGCCTAGCCTCACGGCATGCCGCGCCCTACGCCGCACACGCCACACAACACGAGTCCGTACCCCAAGCTCGAGCCTCAGCCTCACCGGGGGCCTAACCCTAACCCTAGTTCCGGCCCTTCGCCGGGCCGCCAGCCCTGAAGCATGAGGCCTAGCCTCACGGCATGCCGCACCCTACGCCGCACACGCCCCCCCACACGTGTCCGTACCCCGACCTCGAGCCTCAGCCTCACCGGGGGCCTAACCCTAACCCTAGCTCCGGCCCTTCGCCGGGCCGCCAGGCCTGAAGCCTGAGGCCTAGCCTCACGGCATGCCGCGCCCTACACCGCACACGACCACCACACGTGTCCGTACCCCGACCTCGAGCCTCAGCCTCACGGGGGGCCTAACCCTAACCCTAGCTGCGGCCCTTCGCCGGGCCGCCAGGCCTGAAGCCTGAGGCCTAGCCTCACGGCAGGCCGCGCCCTACGCCGCACACGCCCCCCCACACGTGTCCGTACCCCGACCTCGAGCCTCAGCCTCACCGGGGGCCTAAACCTAACCCTAGCTCTGGCCCTTCGCCGGGCCGCCAGGCCTGAAGCCTGAGGCCTAGCCTCACGGCATGCCGCGCCCTACGCCGCACACGCCCCCCCACACGTGTCCGTACCCCGACCTGGAGCCTCAGCCTCACCGGGGGCCTAACACTAACCCTACCTCCGGCCCTTCGCCGGGCCGCCAGGCCGGAAGCCTGAGGCCTAGCCGCAAGGCATGCCGCACCCTACGCCGCACAAGCCCCCCCACACGTGTCCGTACCCCGACCTCAAGCCTCAGCCTCACCGGGGGCCTAACCCTAACCCTAGCTCCGGCCTTTCGCCGGGCCGCCAGGCCTGAAGCCTGAGGCCTAGCCTCACGGCATGCCGCGCCCTATGCCGCACACGCCCCCCCACACGTGTCCGTACCCCGACCTCGAGCCTCAGCCTCACCGGGGCCTAACCCTAACCCTAGCTCCGGCCTTTCGCCGGGCCACCAGGCCTGAAGCCTGAGGCCTAGCCTCACGGCATGCCGCGCCCTACGCCGCACACGCCCCCCCACACGTGTCCGTACCCCCACCTCGAGCCTCAGCCTCACCGGGGGCCTAACCCTAACCCTAGCTGCGGCCCTTCGCAGGGCCGCCAGGCCTGAAGCCTGAGGCCTAGCCTCACGGCAGGCCGCGCCCTACGCCGCACACGCCCCCCCACACGTGTCCGTACCCCGACCTCGAGCCTCAGCCTCACCGGGGGCCTAACCCTAACCCTAGCTCCGGCCCTTCGCCGGGCCGCCAGGCCTGAAGCCTGAGGCCTAGCCTCACGGCATGCCGCGCCCTACGCCGCACACGACCCCCCACACGTGTCCGTACCCCGACCTCGAGCCTCAGCCTCACCGGGGGCCTAACCCAAACCCTAGCTGCGGCACTTCGCCGGGCCGCCAGGGCTGAAACCTGAGGCCTACCCTCACGGCATGCCGCACCCTACGCCGCACACGCCCCCCCACACGTGTCCGGACCCCGACCTCGATCCTCAGCCTCACCGGGGGCCTAACCCTAACCCTAGCGCCGGCCCTTCTCCGGGCCGCCAGGCCTGAAGCCTGAGGCCTAGCCTCACGGCAGGCCGCGCCCTATGCCACACACGACCCCCCACACGTGTCCGTACCCCGACCTCGAGCCTCAGCCTCACCGGGGGCCTAACCCTAACCCTAGCTCCGGCCTTTCGCCGGGCCACCAGGCCTGAAGACTGAGGCCTAGCCTCACGGCATGCCGCGCCCTACGCCGCACACGCCCCCCCACACGTGTCCGTACCCCCACCTCGAGCCTCAGCCTCACCGGGGGCCTAACCCTAACCCTAGCTGCGGCCCTTCGCAGGGCCGCCAGGCCTGAAGCCTGAGGCCTAGCCTCACGGCATGCCGCGCCCTACGCCGCACACGCCCCCCCACACGTGTCCGTACCCCGACCTCGAGCCTCAGCCTCACCGGGGGCCTAACCCTAACCCTAGCTCCGGCCCTTCACCGGGCCGCCAGTCCTGAAGACTGAGGACTAGCCTCACGGCAGGCCGCGCCCTACGCCGCACACACCACCCGACACGTGTCCGTACCCCGACCTCGAGCCTCAGTCTCACCGGGGGCCTAAACCTAACCCTAGCTCCGGCCCTTCGCCGGGCCGCCAGGCCTGAAGCCTGAGGCCTAGCCTCACGGCATGCCGCGCCCTACACCGCACAGGACCACCACACGTGTCCGTACCCCGACCTCGAGCCTCAGCCTCACGGGGGGCCTAACCCTAACCCTAGCTGCGGCCCTTCGCCGGGCCGCCAGGCCTGAAGCCTGAGGCCTAGCCTCACGGCAGGCCGCGCCCTACGCCGCACACGCCCCCCCACACGTGTCCGTACCCCGACCTCGAGCCTCAGCCTCACCGGGGGCCTAACCCTAACCCTAGCTCTGGCCCTTCGCCGGGCCGCCAGGCCTGAAGCCTGAGGCCTAGCCTCACGGCATGCCGCGCCCTACGCCGCACACGCCCCCCCACACGTGTCCATACCCCGACCTGGAGCCTCAGCCTCACCGGGGGCCTAACCCTAACCCTAGCTCCGGCCCTTCGCCGGGCCGCCAGGCCTGAAGCCTGAGGCCTAGCCTCACGGCATGCCGCGCCCTACGCCGCACACGCCCCCCCACACGTGTCCGTACCCCAACCTCGAGCCTCAGCTTCATGGGGGCCTAACCCTAACCCTACCTCCGGCCCTTCGCCGGGCCGCCAGGCCTAAGGCCTGAGGCCTAGCCTCACGGCATGCCGCGCCCTACGCCGCACACGCCCCCCCCACACGTGTCCGTATCCCGACCTCGAGCCTCAGCCTCACCGGGGGCCTAACCCTAACCCTAGCTGCGGCCCTTCGCCGGGCCGCCAGGCCGGTAGCCTGAGGCCTAGCCTCACGGCATGCCGCGCCCTACGCCGCACATGCCCCCCCACACGTGTCCGTACCCCAACCTCGAGCCTCAGCCTCACGGGGGGCCTAACCCAAACCCTAGCTCCGGCCCTTCGCCGGGCCGCGAGGCCTGAAGCCGGAGGCCTACCCTCACGGCATGCCGCACCCTACGCCGCACACGCCCCCCCACACGTGTCCGTACCCCGACCTTGAGCCTCAGCCTCACCGTGGGCCTAACCCTAACCCTAGCTCCGGCAGTTCGCCGGGCCGCCAGGCCGGAAGCCTGAGGCCTAGCCTCACGGCATGCGCGCCCTATGCCGCGCACGCCCCCCCACACGTGTCCGTACCCCGACCTCGAGCCTCATCCTCACGGGCGGCCTAACCCTAACACTAGCTCCGGCCCTTCGCCGGGCCGCCAGGCCTAAGGCCTGAGGCCTAGCCTCACGGCATGCCACGCACTACGCTGCACACGCCCCCCCACACACGTCCGTACCCCGACCTGGAGCCTCAGCCTCACCGGGGGCCTAACCCTAACCCTAGCTCCAGCCATTCGCCGGGCCGCCAGGCCTGAAGCCTGAGGCCTAGCCGCAAGGCATGCCGCACCCTACGCCGCACACGCCACCCCACACGTGTCCGTACCCCGACCTCGAGCCTCAGCCTCACCGGGGGCCTAACCCTAACCCTAGCTCTGGCCTTTCGCCGGGCCGCCAGGCCTGAAGCCTGAGGCTTAGCCTCACGGCAAGCCGCGCCCTACGCCGCACACGGCCCTCCACACGTGTCCGTACCCCGACCTCGAGCCTCAGCCTCACCGGGGGCCTAACCCTAACCCTAGCTCCGGCCCTTCGCCGGACCGCCAGTCCTGAAGCCTGAGGACTAGCCTCACGGCAGGCCGCGCCCTACGCCGCACACGCCCCCCCACACGTGTCCGTACCCCGACCTCGAGCCTCAGCCTCACCGGGGGCCTAACCCTAACCCTAGCTCCGGCCCTTCGCCGGGCCGCCAGGACTGAAGCCTGAGGCCTAGCCTCACGTCATGCCGCGCCCTACACCGCACACGACCCCCACACGTGTCCGTACCCCGACCTCGAGCCTCAGCCTCACGGGGGGCCTAACCCTAACCCTAGCTGCGGCCCTTCGCCGGGCCGCCAGGCCTGAAGCCTGAGGCCTAGCCTCACGGCAGGCCGCAACCTACGCTGCACACGCCCCCCCACACGTGTCCGTACCCCGACCTCGAGCCTCAGCCTCACCGGGAGCCTAACCCTAACCCTAGCTCCGGCCCTTCGCCGGGCCCCCAGGCCTGAAGCCTGAGGCCTAGCCTCACGGCATGCCGCGCCCTACGCCGCACACGCCCCCCCACACGTGTCCGTACCCCGACCTCGAGCCTCAGCCTCACCGGGGGCCTAACCCTAACCCTAGCTCCGGCTCGTCGCCGGGCCGCCAGGCCTGAAGCCTGAGGCCTAGCCTCACGGCATGCCGCGCCCTACGCCGCACACGCCCCCCCACACGTGTCCGTACCCCAACCTCGAGCCTCAGCCTCACGGGGGGCCAAACCCTAACCCTAGGTCCGGGCCTTCACCGGGCCTCCAGGCCTGAAGCCTGAGGCCTAGCCTCACGGCATGCCGCGCCCTACGCCGCACACGCCCGCCCACACGTGTCCGTACCCCGACCTCGAGCCTTAGCCTCACGGGGGGCCTAACCCTAACCCTAGCTCCGGCCCTTCGCCGGGCCGCCAGGCCTAAGGCCTGAGGCCTAGCCTCACGGCATGCCGCGCCCTACGCCGCACACGCCCCCCCACACACGTCCGGACCCCGACCTGGAGCCTCAGCCTCACCGAGGGCCTAACTCTAACCCTAGCTCCGGCCCTTCGCCGGGCCACCAGGCCTGAAGCCTGAGGCCTAGCCGCAAGGCATGCCACGCCCTACGCCGCAAACGCCCCCCCACACGTGTCCGTACCCCGACCTCAAGCCTCAGCCTCACCGGGGGCCTAACCCTAACCCTAGCTCCGGCCTTTCGCCGGGCCGCCAGTCCTGAAGCCTGAGGCTTAGCCTCACGGCAGGCCGCGCCCTACGCCGCACACGCCCCCCCACACGTATCCGTACCCCGACCTCGAGCCTCAGCCTCACCGGGGGCCTAACCCTAACCCTAGCTCCGGCCCTTCGCTGGGCCCCCAGGCCTGAAGCCTGAGGCCTAGCCTCACGGCATGCCGCGCCCTACGCCGCACACGCCCCTCCACACGTGTCCGTACCCCGACCTCGAGCCTCAGCCTCACGGGGGGCCTAACCCTAACCCTAGCTCCGGCAGTTCGCCGGACCGCCAGGCCGGAAGCCTGAGGCCTAGCCTCACGGCATGCCGCGATCTACGCCGCACACGCCCCCCCACACGTGTCCGTACCCCGACCTCGAGTCTCAGCCTCACGGGGGGCATAACCCTAACCCTAGCTCCGGCAGTTCGCCGGACCGCCAGGCCGGAAGCCTGAGGCCTAGCCTCACGGCATGCCGCGCCCTACGCCGCACACGCCCCCCCACACGTGTCCGTACGCCGACCTCGAGCCTCAGCCTCACCGGGGGCCTAACCCTAACCCTAGCTCCGGCCCTTCGCCGGGCCGGAGGCCTAAGTCCTGAGGCCTAGCCTCACGGCATGCCGCTACGTACGCCGCACACGCCCCCCCACACATGTCCGTACCCCGACCTCGAGCCTCAGCCTCACCGGGGGCCTAACCCTAATCCTAGCTCCGGCCCTTCGCCGGGCCGCCAGGCCTGAAGCCTGAGGCCTAGATGCACGGCAAGCCGCGCCCTAAGCCGCACACGCCCCGCCACACGTGTCCGTACCCCGACCTCAAGCCTCAGCCTCACCGGGTGCCTAACCCTAAGCCTAGCTCCGGCCTTTCGCCAGGCCGCCAGGCCTGAATCCTGAGGCCTAGCCTCACGGCAAGCCGCGCCCTACGCCGCACACGCCCCCCCACACGTGTCCGTACCCCGACCTCGAGCATCAGCCTCACCGGGGGCCTAAACCGAACCCTAGCTCCGGCTCTTCGCCGGGCCCCCAGGACTGAAGCCTGAGGCCTACGCTCACGGCATGCCGCACCCTACGCCGCACACGCCCCCCCACACGTGTCCGTACCCCGACCTCGAGCCTCAGCCTCACCGGGGGCCTAACCCTAATCCTAGCTGCGGCCCTTCGCCGGGCCGCCAGGTCGGAAGCCTGAGGCCTAGCCTCACGGCATGCCGCGCCCTACGCCGCACATGCCCCCCCACACGTATCCGTACCCCAACCTCGAGCCTCAGCCTCACGGGGGGCCTAACCCAAACCCTAGCTCCGGCCCTTCGCCGGGCCGCGAGGCCTGAAGCCGGAGGCCTACCCTCACGGCATGCCGCACCCTATGCCGCACACGCCCCCCCACACGTGTCCGTACCCCGACCTTGAGCCTCAGCCTCACCGTGGGCCTAACCCTAACCCTAGTTCCGGCAGTTCGCCGGGCCGCCAGGCCGGAAGCCTGAGGCCTAGCCTCACGGCATGCGCGCCCTATGCCGCACACGCCCCCCCACACGTGTCCGTACCTCGACCTCGAGCCTCAGCCTCACGGGGGGCCTAACCCTAACCCTAGCTGCGGCCCTTCGCCGGGCCCCCAGGCCTGAAGCCTGAGGCCTAGCCTCACGGCAGGCCGCAACCTACGCTGCACACGCCCCCCCACACGTGTCCGTACCCCGACCTCGAGCCTCAGCCTCACCGGGAGCCTAACCCTAACCCTAGCTCCGGCCCTTCGCCGGGCCCCCAGGCCTGAAGCCTGAGGCCTAGCCTCACGGCATGCCGCGCCCTACGCCGCACACGCCCCCCCACACGTGTCCGTACCCCGACCTCGAGCCTCAGCCTCACCGGGGGCCTAACCCTAACCCTAGCTCCGGCCCGTCGCAGGGCCGCCAGGCCTGAAGCCTGAGGCCTAGCCTCACGGCAGGCCGCGCCCTACGCCGCACACGCCCCCCCACACGTGTCCGTACCCTGACCTCGAGCCTCAGCCTCACCGGGGGCCTAACCCTAACCCTAGCTCCGGCCCTTCGCCGGGCCGCCAGGCCTGAAGCCTGAGGCCTAGCCTCACGGCATGCCGCGCCCTACGCCGCACACGCCCCCCCACACGTGTCCGTACCCCAACCTCGAGCCTCAGCCTCACGGGGGGCCTAACCCTAACCCTAGGTCCGGCCATTCACCGGGTCTCCAGGCCTGAAGCCTGAGGCCTAGCCTCACGGCATGCCGCGCCCTACGCCGCACACGCCCCCCCACACGTGTCCGTACCCCGACCTCGAGCCTCAGCCTCACGGGGGGCCTAACCCTAACCCTAGCTCCGGCCCTTCGCCGGGCCGCGAGGCCTGAAGCCTGAGGCCTACCCTCACGGCATGCCGCACCCTACGCCGCACACGCCCCCCCACACGTGTCCGTACCCCGACCTCGAGCCTCAGCCTCACCGGGGGCCTAACCCTAACCCTAGCGCCGGCCCTTCGCCGGGCCGCCAGGCCTGAAGCCTGAGGCCTAGCCTCACGGCATGCCGCGCCCTATGCCGCACACGCCCCCCCACACGTGTCCGTACTCCGGCCTCGAGCCTCAGCCTCACCGTGGGCCTAACCCTAACCCTAGCTCCGGCAGTTCGCCGGGCCGCCAGGCCGGAAGCCTGAGGCCTAGCCTCACGGCATGCCACGCCCTACGCCGTACACGCCCCCCCACACGTGTCCGTACCCCGACCTCGAGCCTCATCCTCACGGGGGGCCTAACCCTAACACTAGCTCCGGCCCTTTGCCGGGCCGCCAGGCCTAAGGCCTGAGGCCTAGCCTCACGGCATGCCGCGCCCTACGCTGCACACGCCCCCCCACACACGTCCGGACCCCGACCTGGAGCCTCAGCCTCACCGTGGGCCTAACCCTAACCCTAGCTCCGGCCCTTCGCCGGGCCGCCAGGCCTGAAGCCTGAGGCCTAGCCGCAAGGCATGCCACGCCCTACGCCGCACACGCCCCCCCACACGTGTCCGAACCCCGACCTCAAGCCTCAGCCTCACCGGGGGCCTAACCCTAACCCTAGCTCCGGCCTTTCGTCGGGCCGCCTGTCCTGAAGCCTGAGGCTTAGACTCACGGCAGGCCGCGCCCTACGCCGCACACGCCCCACCCCACGTGTCCGAACGCCGACCTCGAGCCTCAGCCTCACCGGGGGCCTAACCCTAACCCTAGCTCCGGCCCTTCGCTGGGCCCCCAGGCCTGTAGCCTGAGGCCTAGCCTCACGGCATGCCGCGCCCTACGCCACACACGCCCCTCCACACGTGTCCGTACACCGACCTCGAGCCTCAGCCTCACGGGGGGCCTAAATCTAACCCTAGCTGCGGCCCTTCGCCGGGCCACCAGGCCTGAAGCCTGAGGCCTAGCCTCACGGCATGCCGCACCCTACGCCGCACACGCCCCCTCTTCACGTGTCCGTACCCCAACCTCGAGCCTCAGCCTCACGGGGGGCCTAACCCTAACCCTAGCTCCGGCAGTTCGCCGGGGCGCCAGGCCGGCAGCCTGAAGCCTAGTCTCACGGCATGCCGCGACCTACGCCGAACACGCCCCCCCACACGTGTCCGTACCCCGACCTCGAGCCTCAGCCTCACGGGGGGCGTAACCCTAACCCTAGCTCCGGCAGTTCGCCGGACCGCCAGGCCGGAAGCCTGAGGCCTAGCCTCACGGCATGCTGCGCCCTACGCCGCACAAGCCCCCCCACACGTGTCCGTACCCCTACCTCGAGCCTCAGCCTCACCGGGGGCCTAACCCTAACCCTAGCTCCAGCCCTTCGCCGGGCCGCCAGGCC
Organism: Kogia breviceps; assembly: GCF_026419965.1. Classification (NCBI taxonomy): domain Eukaryota; kingdom Metazoa; phylum Chordata; class Mammalia; order Artiodactyla; family Physeteridae; genus Kogia; species Kogia breviceps. The sequence goes on from NC_081321.1 coordinate 26,373,153, forward strand.
TGAAGCCTGAGGCCTAGCCTCACGGCAGGCCACGCCCTACGCCGCACACGCCGCCCCACACGTGTTCGTACCCCGACCTCGAGCCTCAGCCTCACCGGGGGCCTAACCCTAACCCTACCTCCGGCCCTTCGCCGTGCCGCCAGGCCTGAAGCCTGAGGCCTAGCCTCACGGCAGGCCGTGCCCTACGCCGCACACGCCCCCCCCACACGTGTCCGGACCCCGACCTCGAGCCTAAGCCTCACCGGGGGCCTAACCCTAACCCTAGCTGCGGCCCTTCGCCGGGCCGACAGGCCGGAAGCCTGAGGCCTAGCCTCACGGCATGCCGCGCCCTACGCCGCACATGCCCCCCCACACGTGTCCGTACCCCAACCTCGAGCCTCAGCCTCACGGGGGGCCTAACCCAAACCCTAGCTCCGGCCCTTCGCCGGGCCGCGAGGCCTGAAGCCGGAGGCCTACCCTCACGGCATGCCGCACAGTACGCCGCACACGCCCGCCCACACGTGTCCGTACCCCGACCTTGAGCCTCAGCCTCACCGTGGGCCTAACCCTAACCCTAGCTTCGGCAGTTCGCCGGGCCGCCAGGCCGGAAGCCTGAGGCCTAGCCTCACGGCATGCGCGCCCTATGCCGCACACGCCCCCCCACACGTGTCCGTACCTCGACCTCGAGCCTCATCCTCACGGGGGGCCTAACCCTAACACTAGCTCCGGCCCTTCGCCGGGCCGCCAGGCCTAAGGCCTGAGGCCTAGCCTCACGGCATGCCACGCCCTACGCTGCACCTGCCCCCCCACACACGTCCGTACCCCGACCTGGAGCCTCAGCCTCACCGGGGGCCTAACCCTAACCCTAGCTCCAGCCCTTCGCCGGGCCGCCAGGCCTGAAGCCTGAGGCCTAGCCGCAAGGCATGCCGCACCCTACGCCGCACACGCCACCCCACACGTGTCCGTACCCCGACCTCCAGCCTCAGCCTCACCGGGGGCCTAACCCTAACCCTAGCTCCGGCCTTTCGCCGGGCCTCCAGGCCTGAAGCCTGAGGCTTAGCCTCACGGCAAGCCGCGCCCTACGCCGCACACGCCCCCCCACACGTGTCCGTACCCCGACCTCGAGCCTCAGCCTCACCGGGGGCCTAACCCTAACCCTAGCTCCGGGCCTTCGCCGGGCCGCCAGGCCTGAAGCCTGAGGCCTAGCCTCACGGCATGCCACGCCCTACGCCGCACACGCCCCCCCACACGTGTCCGTACCCCGACCTCGAGCCTCAGCCTCACCGGAGGCCTAACCCTAACCCTAGCTGCGGCCCTTCGCCGGGCCGCCAGGCCTGAATCCTGAGGCCTAGCCTCACGGCATGCCGCGCCCTACGCCGCACACGCCCCCCCACACGTGTCCGTACCCCAAGCTCGAGCCTCAGCCTCACGGGGGGCCTAACCCTAACCCTAGCTCCGGCCCTTCGCCGGGCCGCCAGGCCTGAAGCCTGAGGCCTAGCCTCACGGCATGCCGCGCCCAACGCCGCACACGCCCCCCCACACGTGTCCGTACCCGAACCTCGAGCCTCAGCCTCACGGGGGGCCTAACCCTAACACTAGGTCCGGCCCTTCACCGGGCCTCCAGGCCTGAAGCCTGAGGCCTAGCCTCACGGCATGCCGCGCCCTACGCCGCACACGCCCCCCCACACGTGTCCGTACCCCGACCTCGAGCCTCAGCCTCACGGGGGGCCTAACCCTAACCCTAGCTCCGGCCCTTCGCCGGGCCGCGAGGCCTGAAGCCTGAGGCCTACCCTCACGGCATGCCGCACCCTATGCCGCACACGCCCCCCCCCACGTGTCCGTACCCCGACCTCGAGCCTCAGCCTCACCGGGGGCCTAACCCTAACCCTAGTGCCGGCCCTTCGCCGGGCCGCCAGGCCTGAAGCCTGCGGCCTAGCCTCACGGCATGCCGCGCCCTATGCCGCACACGCCCCCCCACACGTGTCCGTACTCCGAACTCGAGGCTCAGCCTCACCGTGGGCCTAACCCTAACCCTAGCTCCGGCCCTTCGCCGGGCCGCCAGGCCTGAAGCCTGAGGCCTAGCCGCAAGGCATGCCACGCCCTACGCCGCACACGCCCCCCCACACGTGTCCGTACCCCGACCTCAAGCCTCAGCCTCACCGGGGGCCTAACCCTAACACTAGCTCCGGCCTTTCGCCGGGCCGCCATTCCTGAAGCCTGAGGCCTGGCCTCACGGCATGCCGCGACCTAGGCCGCACACGCCCCCCCACACGTGTCCGTACCCCGACCTCGAGCCTCAGCCTCACCGGGGGCCTAACCCTAACCCTAGCTCCGGCTCGTCGCCGGGCCGCCAGGCCTGAAGCCTGAGGCCTAGCCTCACGGCATGCCGTGCCCTACGCCGCACACGCCCCCCCACACGTGTCCGTACCCCGACCTCGAGCCTCAGCCTCACCGGGGGCCTAACCCTAACCCTAGCTGCGGCCCTTCGCCTGGCCGCCAGGCCTGAAGCCTGAGGCCTAGCCTCTCGGCATGCCGCGCCCTACGCCTCACAGGCCCCCCCACACGTGTCCGTACCCCGACCTGGAGCCTCAGCCTCACCGGGGGCCTAACCCTAACCCTAGCTCCGGCCCTTCGCCGGGCCGCCAGGCCTGAAGCCTGAGGCCTAGCCTCACGGCAGGCCGCGCCCTACGCCGCACACGCCCCCCCACACGTGTCCGTACCCCGAGCTCGAGCCTCAGCCTCACCGGGGGCCTAACCCTAACCCTAGCTCCGGCCTTTCGCCGGGCCGCCAGGCCTGAAGCCTGAGGCCTAGCCTCACGGCATGCTGCGCCCTACGCCGCACAAGCCCCCCCACACGTGTCCGTACCCCTACCTCGAGCCTCAGCCTCACCGGGGGCCTAACCCTAACCCTAGCTCCAGCCCTTCGCCGGGCCGCCAGGCCTGAAGCCTGAGGCCTAGCCTCACGGCAGGCCACGCCCTACGCCGCACACACCGCCCCACACGTGTTCGTACCCCGACCTCGAGCCTCAGCCTCACCGGGGGCCTAACCCTAACCCTAGCTCCGGCAGTTCGCCGGGCCGCCAGGCCGGAAGACTGAGGCCTAGCCTCACGGCATGCGCGCCCTACGCCGCACACGCCCCACCACACGTGTCCGTACCACGACCTCGAGCCTCATCCTCACGGGGGGCCTAACCCTAACACTAGCTCCGGCCCTTCGCCGGGCCGCCATGCCTAAGGCCTGAGGCCTAGCCTCACGGCATGCCACGCCCTACGCTGCACACGCCCCCACACACACGTCCGTACCCCGACCTGGAGCCTCAGCCTCACCGGGGGCCTAACGCTAACCCTAGCTCCGGCCTTTCGCCGGGCCGCCAGGCCTGAAGCCTGAGGCTTAGGCTCACTTCAAGCCGCGCCCTACGCCGCACACGCCCCCCCACACGTGTCCGTACCCCGACCTCGAGCCTCAGCCTCACCGGGGGCCTAACCCTAACCCTAGCTCCGGCCCTTCGCCGGACCGCCAGTCCTGAAGCCTGAGGACTAGCCTCACGGCAGGCCGCGCCCTACGCCGCACACGCCCCCCGACACGTGTCTGTACCCCGACCTCGAGCCTCAGCCTCACCGGGGGCCTAACCCTAACCCTAGCTTCGGCCCTTCCCCGGGCCGCCAGGCCTGAAGCCTGAGGCCTAGCCTCACGGCATAACGCGCCCTACACCGCACACGACCCCCACACGTGTCCGTACACCGACCTCGAGCCTCAGCCTCACGGGGGGCCTAACCCTAACCCTAGCTGCGGCCCTTCGCCGGGCCGCCAGGCCTGAAGCCTGAGGCCTAGCCTCACGGCAGGCCGCGCCCTACGCTGCACACGCCCCACCACACGTGTGCGTACCCCGACCTCGAGCCTCAGCCTCACCGGGAGCCTAACCCTAACCCTAGCTCCGGCCCTTCGCCGGGCCACCAGGCCTGAAGCCTGAGGCCTAGCCTCACGGCATGCCGCGCCCTACGCCGCACACGCCCCCCCACACGTGTCCGTACCCCGACCTCGAGCCTCAGCCTCACCGGGGGCCTAACCCTAACCCTAGCTCCGGCACGTCGCAGGGCCGCCAGGCCTGAAGCCTGAGGCCTAGCCTCACGGCAGGCCGCGCCCTACGCCGCACACGCCCCCCCACACGTGTCCGTACCCCGACCTCGAGCCTCAGCCTCACCGGGGGCCTAACCCTAACCCTAGCTCCGGCCCTTCGCCGGGCCGCCAGGCCTGAAGCCTGAGGCCTAGCCTCACGGCATGCCGCGCCCTACGCCGCACACGACCCCCCACACGTGTCCGTACCCCGACCTGGAGCCTCAGCCTCACCGGGGGCCTAACCCTAACCCTAGCTCCGGCGTTTCGCTGGGCCGCCAGGCCTGAAGCCTGAGGCCTAGCCTCACGGCAGGCCGCGCCCTACCCCGCACACGCCCCCCCACACGTGTCCGTACCCGGAGCTCGAGCCTCAGCCTCACCGGGGGCCTAACCCTAACCCTAGCTGCGGCCCTTCGCCGGGCCGCCAGGCCTGAAGCCTGAGGCCTAGCCTCACGGCATGCCGCGCCCTACGCCGCACACGCACCCCACACGTGTCCGTACCCCAACCTCGAGCCTCAGCCTCACGGGGGGCCTAACCCTAACCCTAGCTCCGGCCCTTCGCCGGGCCGCCAGGACTGAAGCCTGAGGCCTAGCCTCACGGCATGCCGCGCCCTACGCCGCACACGCCCCCCCACACGTGTCCGTACCCCAACCTCGAGCCTCAGCCTCACGGGGGGCCTAACCCTAACCCTAGCTCCGGCCTTTCGCCGGGCCGCCAGTCCTGAAGCCTGAGGCTTAGCCTCACGGCAGGCCGCGCCCTACGCCGCACACGCCCCCCCACACGTATCCGTACCCCGACCTCGAGCCTCAGCCTCACGGGGGGCCTAACCCTAACCCTAGCTCCGGCAGTTCGCCGGACCGCCAGGCCGGAAGCCTGAGGCCTAGCCTCACGGCATGCCGCGATCTACGCCGCACACGCCCCCCCACACGTGTCCGTACCCCGACCTCGAGTCTCAGCCTCACGGGGGGCATAACCCTAACCCTAGCTCCGGCAGTTCGCCGGACCGCCAGGCCGGAAGCCTGAGGCCTAGCCTCACGGCATGCCGCGCCCTACGCCGCACACGCCCCCCCACACGTGTCCGTACGCCGACCTCGAGCCTCAGCCTCACCGGGGGCCTAACCCTAACCCTAGCTCCGGCCCTTCGCCGGGCCGGAGGCCTAAGTCCTGAGGCCTAGCCTCACGGCATGCCGCTACGTACGCCGCACACGCCCCCCCACACATGTCCGTACCCCGACCTCGAGCCTCAGCCTCACCGGGGGCCTAACCCTAATCCTAGCTCCGGCCCTTCGCCGGGCCGCCAGGCCTGAAGCCTGAGGCCTAGATGCACGGCAAGCCGCGCCCTAAGCCGCACACGCCCCGCCACACGTGTCCGTACCCCGACCTCAAGCCTCAGCCTCACCGGGTGCCTAACCCTAAGCCTAGCTCCGGCCTTTCGCCAGGCCGCCAGGCCTGAATCCTGAGGCCTAGCCTCACGGCAAGCCGCGCCCTACGCCGCACACGCCCCCCCACACGTGTCCGTACCCCGACCTCGAGCATCAGCCTCACCGGGGGCCTAACCCGAACCCTAGCTCCGGCTCTTCGCCGGGCCCCCAGGCCTGAAGCCTGAGGCCTACGCTCACGGCATGCCGCACCCTACGCCGCACACGCCCCCCCACACGTGTCCGTACCCCGACCTCGAGCCTCAGCCTCACCGGGGGCCTAACCCTAATCCTAGCTGCGGCCCTTCGCCGGGCCGCCAGGTCGGAAGCCTGAGGCCTAGCCTCACGGCATGCCGCGCCCTACGCCGCACATGCCCCCCCACACGTGTCCGTACCCCAACCTCGAGCCTCAGCCTCACGGGGGGCCTAACCCAAACCCTAGCTCCGGCCCTTCGCCGGGCCGCGAGGCCTGAAGCCGGAGGCCTACCCTCACGGCATGCCGCACCCTATGCCGCACACGCCCCCCCACACGTGTCCGTACCCCGACCTTGAGCCTCAGCCTCACCGTGGGCCTAACCCTAACCCTAGTTCCGGCAGTTCGCCGGGCCGCCAGGCCGGAAGCCTGAGGCCTAGCCTCACGGCATGCGCGCCCTATGCCGCACACGCCCCCCCACACGTGTCCGTACCTCGACATCGAGCCTCAGCCTCACGGGGGGCCTAACCCTAACCCTAGCTGCGGCCCTTCGCCGGGCCCCCAGGCCTGAAGCCTGAGGCCTAGCCTCACGGCAGGCCGCAACCTACGCTGCACACGCCCCCCCACACGTGTCCGTACCCCGACCTCGAGCCTCAGCCTCACCGGGAGCCTAACCCTAACCCTAGCTCCGGCCCTTCGCCGGGCCCCCAGGCCTGAAGCCTGAGGCCTAGCCTCACGGCATGCCGCGCCCTACGCCGCACACGCCCCCCCACACGTGTCCGTACCCCGACCTCGAGCCTCAGCCTCACCGGGGGCCTAACCCTAACCCTAGCTCCGGCCCGTCGCAGGGCCGCCAGGCCTGAAGCCTGAGGCCTAGCCTCACGGCAGGCCGCGCCCTACGCCGCACACGCCCCCCCACACGTGTCCGTACCCTGACCTCGAGCCTCAGCCTCACCGGGGGCCTAACCCTAACCCTAGCTCCGGCCCTTCGCCGGGCCGCCAGGCCTGAAGCCTGAGGCCTAGCCTCACGGCATGCCGCGCCCTACGCCGCACACGCCCCCCCACACGTGTCCGTACCCCAACCTCGAGCCTCAGCCTCACGGGGGGCCTAACCCTAACCCTAGGTCCGGCCATTCACCGGGTCTCCAGGCCTGAAGCCTGAGGCCTAGCCTCACGGCATGCCGCGCCCAACGCCGCACACGCCCCCCCACACGTGTCCGTACCCCGACCTCGAGCCTCAGCCTCACGGGGGGCCTAACCCTAACCCTAGCTCCGGCCCTTCGCCGGGCCGCGAGGCCTGAAGCCTGAGGCCTACCCTCACGGCATGCCGCACCCTACGCCGCACACGCCCCCCCACACGTGTCCGTACCCCGACCTCGAGCCTCAGCCTCACCGGGGGCCTAACCCTAACCCTAGCGCCGGCCCTTCGCCGGGCCGCCAGGCCTGAAGCCTGAGGCCTAGCCTCACGGCATGCCGCGCCCTATGCCGCACACGCCCCACCACACGTGTCCGTACTCCGGCCTCGAGCCTCAGCCTCACCGTGGGCCTAACCCTAACCCTAGCTCCGGCAGTTCGCCGGGCCGCCAGGCCGGAAGCCTGAGGCCTAGCCTCACGGCATGCCACGCCCTACGCCGTACACGCCCCCCCACACGTGTCCGTACCCCGACCTCGAGCCTCATCCTCACGGGGGGCCTAACCCTAACCCTAGCTCCGGCCCTTCGCCGGGCCGCCAGGCCTGAAGCCTGAGGCCTAGCCGCAAGGCATGCCACGCCCTACGCCGCACACGCCCCCCCACACGTGTCCGAACCCCGACCTCAAGCCTCAGCCTCACCGGGGGCCTAACCCTAACCCTAGCTCCGGCCTTTCGCCGGGCCGCCTGTCCTGAAGCCTGAGGCTTAGACTCACGGCAGGCCGCGCCCTACGCCGCACACGCCCCACCCCACGTGTCCGAACCCCGACCTCGAGCCTCAGCCTCACCGGGGGCCTAACCCTAACCCTAGCTCCGGCCCTTCGCTGGGCCCCCAGGCCTGTAGCCTGAGGCCTAGCCTCACGGCATGCCGCGCCCTACGCCACACACGCCCCTCCACACGTGTCCGTACACCGACCTCGAGCCTCAGCCTCACGGGGGGCCTAAATCTAACCCTAGCTGCGGCCCTTCGCCGGGCCACCAGGCCTGAAGCCTGAGGCCTAGCCTCACGGCATGCCGCACCCTACGCCGCACACGCCCCCTCTTCACGTGTCCGTACCCCAACCTCGAGCCTCAGCCTCACGGGGGGCCTAACCCTAACCCTAGCTCCGGCAGTTCGCCGGGGTGCCAGGCCGGCAGCCTGAAGCCTAGTCTCACGGCATGCCGCGACCTACGCCGCACACGCCCCCCCACACGTGTCCGTACCCCGACCTCGAGCCTCAGCCTCACGGGGGGCGTAACCCTAACCCTAGCTCCGGCAGTTCGCCGGACCGCCAGGCCGGAAGCCTGAGGCCTAGCCTCACGGCATGCTGCGCCCTACGCCGCACAAGCCCCCCCACACGTGTCCGTACCCCTACCTCGAGCCTCAGCCTCACCGGGGGCCTAACCCTAACCCTAGCTCCAGCCCTTCGCCGGGCCGCCAGGCCTGAAGCCTGAGGCCTAGCCTCACTGCAGGCCACGCCCTACGCCGCACACGCCGCCCCACACGTGTTCGTACCCCGACCTCGAGCCTCAGCCTCACCGGGGGCCTAACCCTAACCCTACCTCCGGCCCTTCGCCGTGCCGCCAGGCCTGAAGCCTGAGGCCTAGCCTCACGGCAGGCCGTGCCCTACGCCGCACACGCCCCCCCCCACACGTGTCCGGACCCCGACCTCGAGCCTAAGCCTCACCGGGGGCCTAACCCTAACCCTAGCTGCGGCCCTTCGCCGGGCCGACAGGCCGGAAGCCTGAGGCCTAGCCTCACGGCATGCCGCGCCCTACGCCGCACATGCCCCCCCACACGTGTCCGTACCCCAACCTCGAGCCTCAGCCTCACGGGGGGCCTAACCCAAACCCTAGCTCCGGCCCTTCGCCGGGCCGCGAGGCCTGAAGCCGGAGGCCTACCCTCACGGCATGCCGCACAGTACGCCGCACACGCCCCCCCACACGTGTCCGTACCCCGACCTTGAGCCTCAGCCTCACCGTGGGCCTAACCCTAACCCTAGCTTCGGCAGTTCGCCGGGCCGCCAGGCCGGAAGCCTGAGGCCTAGCCTCACGGCATGCGCGCCCTATGCCGCACACGCCCCCCCACACGTGTCCGTACCTCGACCTCGAGCCTCATCCTCACGGGGGGCCTAACCCTAACACTAGCTCCGGCCCTTCGCCGGGCCGCCAGGCCTAAGGCCTGAGGCCTAGCCTCACGGCATGCCACGCCCTACGCTGCACACGCCCCCCCACACACGTCCGTAGCCCGACATGGAGCCTCAGCCTCACCGGGGGCCTAACCCTAACCCTAGCTCCAGCCCTTCGCCGGGCCGCCAGGCCTGAAGCCTGAGGCCTAGCCGCAAGGCATGCCGCACCCTACGCCGCACACGCCACCCCACACGTGTCCGTACCCCGACCTCCAGCCTCAGCCTCACCGGGGGCCTAACCCTAACCCTAGCTCCGGCCTTTCGCCGGGCCTCCAGGCCTGAAGCCTGAGGCTTAGCCTCACGGCAAGCTGCGCCCTACGCCGCACACGCCCCCCCACACGTGTCCGTACCCCGACCTCGAGCCTCAGCCTCACCGGGGGCCTAACCCTAACCCTAGCTCCGGGCCTTCGCCGGGCCGCCAGGCCTGAAGCCTGAGGCCTAGCCTCACGGCATGCCACGCCCTACGCCGCACACGCCCCCCCACACGTGTTCGTACCCCGACCTCGAGCCTCAGCCTCACCGGAGGCCTAACCCTAACCCTAGCTGCGGCCCTTCGCCGGGCCGCCAGGCCTGAATCCTGAGGCCTAGCCTCACGGCATGCCGCGCCCTACGCCGCACACGCCCCCCCACACGTGTCCGTACCCCAAGCTCGAGCCTCAGCCTCACGGGGGGCCTAACCCTAACCCTAGCTCCGGCCCTTCGCCGGGCCGCCAGGCCTGAAGCCTGAGGCCTAGCCTCACGGCATGCCGCGCCCAACGCCGCACACGCCCCCCCACACGTGTCCGTACCCGAACCTCGAGCCTCAGCCTCACGGGGGGCCTAACCCTAACACTAGGTCCGGCCCTTCACCGGGCCTCCAGGCCTGAAGCCTGAGGCCTAGCCTCACGGCATGCCGCGCCCTACGCCGCACACGCCCCCCCACACGTGTCCGTACCCCGACCTCGAGCCTCAGCCTCACGGGGGGCCTAACCCTAACCCTAGCTCCGGCCCTTCGCCGGGCCGCGAGGCCTGAAGCCTGAGGCCTACCCTCACGGCATGCCGCACCCTATGCCGCACACGCCCCCCCCCACGTGTCCGTACCCCGACCTCGAGCCTCAGCCTCACCGGGGGCCTAACCCTAACCCTAGTGCCGGCCCTTCGCCGGGCCGCCAGGCCTGAAGCCTGCGGCCTAGCCTCACGGCATGCCGCGCCCTATGCCGCACACGCCCCCCCACACGTGTCCGTACTCCGACCTCGAGGCTCAGCCTCACCGTGGGCCTAACCCTAACCCTAGCTCCGGCCCTTCGCCGGGCCGCCAGGCCTGAAGCCTGAGGCCTAGCCGCAAGGCATGCCACGCCCTACGCCGCACACGCCCCCCCACACGTGTCCGTACCCCGACCTCAAGCCTCAGCCTCACCGGGGGCCTAACCCTAACACTAGCTCCGGCCTTTCGCCGGGCCGCCATTCCTGAAGCCTGAGGCCTGGCCTCACGGCATGCCGCGACCTAGGCCGCACACGCCCCCCCACACGTGTCCGTACCCCGACCTCGAGCCTCAGCCTCACCGGGGGCCTAACCCTAACCCTAGCTCCGGCTCGTCGCCGGGCCGCCAGGCCTGAAGCCTGAGGCCTAGCCTCACGGCATGCCGTGCCCTACGCCGCACACGCCCCCCCACACGTGTCCGTACCCCGACCTCGAGCCTCAGCCTCACCGGGGGCCTAACCCTAACCCTAGCTGCGGCCCTTCGCCTGGCCGCCAGGCCTGAAGCCTGAGGCCTAGCCTCTCGGCATGCCGCGCCCTACGCCTCACAGGCCCCCCCACACGTGTCCGTACCCCGACCTGGAGCCTCAGCCTCACCGGGGGCCTAACCCTAACCCTAGCTCCGGCCCTTCGCCGGGCCGCCAGGCCTGAAGCCTGAGGCCTAGCCTCACGGCAGGCCGCGCCCTACGCCGCACACGCCCCCCCACACGTGTCCGTACCCCGAGCTCGAGCCTCAGCCTCACCGGGGGCCTAACCCTAACCCTAGCTCCGGCCTTTCGCCGGGCCGCCAGGCCTGAAGCCTGAGGCCTAGCCTCACAGCATGCCGCGCCCTACGCCGCACACGCCCCCCCTCACGTGTCCGTACCCCGACCTCGAGCCTCAGCCTCACCGGGGGCCTAACCCTAACCCTAGCTCCGGCTCTTCGCCGGGCCGCCAGGCCTGAAGCCTGAGGCATACCCTCACGGCATGCCGCACCCTACGCCGCACACACCCCCCACACGTGTCCGTACCCCGACCTCGAGCCTCAGCCTCACCGGGGGCCTAACCCTAACCCTAGCTCCTGCGTTTCGCCGGGCCGCCAGGCCTGAAGCCTGAGGCCTAGCCTCACGGCATGCTGCGCCCTACGCCGCACAAGCCCCCCCACACGTGTCCGTACCCCTACCTCGAGCCTCAGCCTCACCGGGGGCCTAACCCTAACCCTAGCTCCAGCCCTTCGCCGGGCCGCCAGGCCTGAAGCCTGAGGCCTAGCCTCACGGCAGGCCACGCCCTACGCCGCACACGCCGCCCCACACGTGTTCGTACCCCGACCTCGAGCCTCAGCCTCACTGGGGGCCTAACCCTAACCCTAGCTCCGGCAGTTCGCCGGGCCGCCAGGCCGGAAGACTGAGGCCTAGCCTCACGGCATGCGCGCCCTACGCCGCACACGCCCCACCACACGTGTCCGTACGCCGACCTCGAGCCTCATCCTCACGGGGGGCCTAACCCTAACACTAGCTCCGGCCCTTCGCCGGGCCGCCATGCCTAAGGCCTGAGGCCTAGCCTCACGGCATGCCACGCCCTACGCTGCACACGCCCCCACACACACGTCCGTACCCCGACCTGGAGCCTCAGCCTCACCGGGGGCCTAACGCTAACCCTAGCTCCGGCCTTTCGCCGGGCCGCCAGGCCTGAAGCCTGAGGCTTAGGCTCACTTCAAGCCGCGCCCTACGCCGCACACGCCCCCCCACACGTGTCCGTACCCCGACCTCGAGCCTCAGCCTCACCGGGGGCCTAACCCTAACCCTAGCTCCGGCCCTTCGCCGGACCGCCAGTCCTGAAGCCTGAGGACTAGCCTCACGGCAGGCCGCGCCCTACGCCGCACACGCCCCCCGACACGTGTCCGTACCCCGACCTCGAGCCTCAGCCTCACCGGGGGCCTAACCCTAACCCTAGCTTCGGCCCTTCCCCGGGCCGCCAGGCCTGAAGCCTGAGGCCTAGCCTCACGGCATAACGCGCCCTACACCGCACACGACCCCCACACGTGTCCGTACACCGACCTCGAGCCTCAGCCTCACGGGGGGCCTAACCCTAACCCTAGCTGCGGCCCTTCGCCGGGCCGCCAGGCCTGAAGCCTGAGGCCTAGCCTCACGGCATGCCGTGCCCTACGCCGCACACGCCCCCCCACACGTGTCCGTACCCCGACCTCGAGCCTCAGCCTCACCGGGGGCCTAACCCTAACCCTAGCTGCGGCCCTTCGCCTGGCCGCCAGGCCTGAAGCCTGAGGCCTAGCCTCACGGCATGCCGCGCCCTACGCCTCACACGCCCCCCCACACGTGTCCATACCCCGACCTGGAGCCTCAGCCTCACCGGGGGCCTAACCCTAACCTTAGCTCCGGCCCTTCGCCGGGCCGCCAGGCCTGAAGCCTGAGGCCTAGCCTCACGGCAGGCCGCGCCCTACGCCGCACACGCCCCCCCACACGTGTCCGTACCCCGAGCTCGAGCCTCAGCCTCACCGGGGGCCTAACCCTAACCCTAGCTCCGGCCCTTCGCCGGGCCGCCAGGCCTGAAGCCTGAGTCCTAGGCTCACGGCCGGCAGCACCCTACGCCGCACACGCCCCCCCACACGTGTCCGTACCCCGACCTCGAGCCTCAGCCTCACCGGGGGCCTAACCCTAACCCTAGCTGCGGCCCTTCGCCGGGCCGCCAGGCCTGAAGGCTGAGGCCTAGCCTCACGGCATGCCGCGCCCTACGCCGCACACGCCCCCCCACACGTGTCCGTACCCAAACCTCGAGCCTCAGCCTCACGGGGGGCCTAACCCTAACCCTAGCTCCGGCCCTTCGCCGGGCCGCCAGGCCTGAAGCCTGAGGCCTAGCCTCACGGCATGCTGCGCCCTACGCCGCACACGCCCCCCCACACGTGTCCGTACCCCAACCTCGAGCCTCAGCCTCACGGGGGGCCTAACCCTAACCCTAGGTCCGGCCCTTCACCGGGCCTCCAGGCCTGAAGCCTGAGGCCTAGCCTCACGGCATGCCGCGCCCTACGCCGCACATGCCCCCCCACACGTGTCCGTACCCCAACCTCGAGCCTCAGCCTCACGGGGGGCCTAACCCAAACCCTAGCTCCGGCCCTTCGCCGGGCCGCCAGGCCTGAAGCCGGAGGCCTACCCTCACAGCATGCCGCACCCTACGCCGCACACGCCCCCTCAAACGTGTCCGTACCCCGACCTTGAGCCTCAGCCTCACCGTGGGCCTAACCCTAACCCTAGCTCCGGCAGTTCGCCGGGCCGCCAGGCCGGAAGCCTGAGGTCTAGCCTCACGGCATGCGCGCCCTACGCCGCACACGCCCCCCCACACGTGTCCGTACCCCGACCTCGAGCCTCATCCTCACGGGGGACCTAACCCTAACACTAGCTCCGGCCCTTCGCCGGGCCGCCAGGCCTAAGGCCTGAGGCCTAGCCTCACGGCATGCCACGCCCTACGCCGCACACGCCCCCCCACACGTGTCCGTACCCCGACCTCAAGCCTCAGCCTCACCGTGGGCCTAACCCTAACCGTAGCTCCGGCCCTTCGCCGGGCCGCCAGGCCTGAAGCCTGAGTCCTAGCCGCAAGGCATGCCACGCCCTACGCCGCACACGCCCCCCAACACGTGTCCGTACACCGACCTCAAGCCTCAGCCTCACCGGGGGCCTAACCCTAACCCTAGCTCCGGCCGTTCGCCGGGCCGCCAGTCCTGAAGCCTGAGGCCTAGCCTCACGGCATGCCGCGACCTACGCCGCACACGCCCCCCCACACGTGTCCGTACCCCGACCTCGAGCCTCAGCCTCACCGGGGGCCTAACCCTAACCCTAGCTCCGGCTCGTCGCCGGGCCGCCAGGCCTGAAGCCTGAGGCCTAGCCTCACGGCATGCCGTGCCCTACGCCGCACACGCCCCCCCACACGTGTCCGTACCCCGACCTCGAGCCTCAGCCTCACCGGGGGCCTAACCCAAACCCTAGCTGCGGCCCTTCGCCGGCCGCCAGGCCTGAAGCCTGAGGCCTAGCCTCACGGCATGCCGCGCCCTACACCGCACACGACACCCACACTTGTCCGTACCCCGACCTCGAGCCTCAGCCTCACGGGGGGCCTAACCCTAACCCTAGCTGCGGCCCTTCGCCGGGCCGCCAGGCCTGAAGCCTGAGGCCTAGCCTCACGGCATGCCGCGCCCTACGCCGCACACGCCCCCCCACACGTGTCCGTACCCCGACCTCGAGCCTCAGCCTCACCGGAGGCCTAACCCTAACCCTAGCTGCGGCCCTTCGCCGGGCCGCCAGGCCTGAATCCTGAGGCCTAGCCTCACGGCATGCCGCGCCCTACGCCGCACACGCCCCCCCACACGTGTCCGTACCCCAAGCTCGAGCCTCAGCCTCACGGGGGGCCTAACCCTAACCCTAGCTCCGGCCCTTCGCCGGGCCGCCAGGCCTGAAGCCTGAGGCCTAGCCTCACGGCATGCCGCGCCCAACGCCGCACACGCCCCCCCACACGTGTCCGTACCCGAACCTCGAGCCTCAGCCTCACGGGGGGCCTAACCCTAACACTAGGTCCGGCCCTTCACCGGGCCTCCAGGCCTGAAGCCTGAGGCCTAGCCTCACGGCATGCCGCGCCCTACGCCGCACACGCCCCCCCACACGTGTCCGTACCCCGACCTCGAGCCTCAGCCTCACGGGGGGCCTAACCCTAACCCTAGCTCCGGCCCTTCGCCGGGCCGCGAGGCCTGAAGCCTGAGGCCTACCCTCACGGCATGCCGCACCCTATGCCGCACACGCCCCCCCCCACGTGTCCGTACCCCGACCTCGAGCCTCAGCCTCACCGGGGGCCTAACCCTAACCCTAGTGCCGGCCCTTCGCCGGGCCGCCAGGCCTGAAGCCTGCGGCCTAGCCTCACGGCATGCCGCGCCCTATGCCGCACACGCCCCCCCACACGTGTCCGTACTCCGACCTCGAGGCTCAGCCTCACCGTGGGCCTAACCCTAACCCTAGCTCCGGCCCTTCGCCGGGCCGCCAGGCCTGAAGCCTGAGGCCTAGCCGCAAGGCATGCCACGCCCTACGCCGCACACGCCCCCCCACACGTGTCCGTACCCCGACCTCAAGCCTCAGCCTCACCGGGGGCCTAACCCTAACACTAGCTCCGGCCTTTCGCCGGGCCGCCATTCCTGAAGCCTGAGGCCTGGCCTCACGGCATGCCGCGACCTAGGCCGCACACGCCCCCCCACACGTGTCCGTACCCCGACCTCGAGCCTCAGCCTCACCGGGGGCCTAACCCTAACCCTAGCTCCGGCTCGTCGCCGGGCCGCCAGGCCTGAAGCCTGAGGCCTAGCCTCACGGCATGCCGTGCCCTACGCCGCACACGCCCCCCCACACGTGTCCGTACCCCGACCTCGAGCCTCAGCCTCACCGGGGGCCTAACCCTAACCCTAGCTGCGGCCCTTCGCCTGGCCGCCAGGCCTGAAGCCTGAGGCCTAGCCTCTCGGCATGCCGCGCCCTACGCCTCACAGGCCCCCCCACACGTGTCCGTACCCCGACCTGGAGCCTCAGCCTCACCGGGGGCCTAACCCTAACCCTAGCTCCGGCCCTTCGCCGGGCCGCCAGGCCTGAAGCCTGAGGCCTAGCCTCACGGCAGGCCGCGCCCTACGCCGCACACGCCCCCCCACACGTGTCCGTACCCCGAGCTCGAGCCTCAGCCTCACCGGGGGCCTAACCCTAACCCTAGCTCCGGCCTTTCGCCGGGCCGCCAGGCCTGAAGCCTGAGGCCTAGCCTCACGGCATGCCGCGCCCTACGCCGCACACGCCCCCCCTCACGTGTCCGTACCCCGACCTCGAGCCTCAGCCTCACCGGGGGCCTAACCCTAACCCTAGCTCCGGCTCTTCGCCGGGCCGCCAGGCCTGAAGCCTGAGGCATACCCTCACGGCATGCCGCACCCTACGCCGCACACACCCCCCACACGTGTCCGTACCCCGACCTCGAGCCTCAGCCTCACCGGGGGCCTAACCCTAACCCTAGCTCCTGCGTTTCGCCGGGCCGCCAGGCCTGAAGCCTGAGGCCTAGCCTCACGGCATGCTGCGCCCTACGCCGCACAAGCCCCCCCACACGTGTCCGTACCCCTACCTCGAGCCTCAGCCTCACCGGGGGCCTAACCCTAACCCTAGCTCCAGCCATTCGCCGGGCCGCCAGGCCTGAAGCCTGGAGGCCTAGCCTCACGGCAGGCCACGCCCTACGCCGCACACGCCGCCCCACACGTGTTCGTACCCCGACCTCGAGCCTCAGCCTCACCGGGGGCCTAACCCTAACCCTAGCTCCGGCAGTTCGCCGGGCCGCCAGGCCGGAAGACTGAGGCCTAGCCTCACGGCATGCGCGCCCTACGCCGCACACGCCCCACCACACGTGTCCGTACGCCGACCTCGAGCCTCATCCTCACGGGGGGCCTAACCCTAACACTAGCTCCGGCCCTTCGCCGGGCCGCCATGCCTAAGGCCTGAGGCCTAGCCTCACGGCATGCCACGCCCTACGCTGCACACGCCCCCACACACACGTCCGTACCCCGACCTGGAGCCTCAGCCTCACCGGGGGCCTAACGCTAACCCTAGCTCCGGCCTTTCGCCGGGCCGCCAGGCCTGAAGCCTGAGGCTTAGGCTCACTTCAAGCCGCGCCCTACGCCGCACACGCCCCCCCACACGTGTCCGTACCCCGACCTCGAGCCTCAGCCTCACCGGGGGCCTAACCCTAACCCTAGCTCCGGCCCTTCGCCGGACCGCCAGTCCTGAAGCCTGAGGACTAGCCTCACGGCAGGCCGCGCCCTACGCCGCACACGCCCCCCGACACGTGTCCGTACCCCGACCTCGAGCCTCAGCCTCACCGGGGGCCTAACCCTAACCCTAGCTTCGGCCCTTCCCCGGGCCGCCAGGCCTGAAGCCTGAGGCCTAGCCTCACGGCATAACGCGCCCTACACCGCACACGACCCCCACACGTGTCCGTACACCGACCTCGAGCCTCAGCCTCACGGGGGGCCTAACCCTAACCCTAGCTGCGGCCCTTCGCCGGGCCGCCAGGCCTGAAGCCTGAGGCCTAGCCTCACGGCAGGCCGCGCCCTACGCTGCACACGCCCCACCACACGTGTGCGTACCCCGACCTCGAGGCTCAGCCTCACCGGGAGCCTAACCCTAACCCTAGCTCCGGCCCTTCGCCGGGCCACCAGGCCTGAAGCCTGAGGCCTAGCCTCACGGCATGCCGCGCCCTACGCCGCACACGCCCCCCCACACGTGTCCGTACCCCGACCTCGAGCCTCAGCCTCACCGGGGGCCTAACCCTAACCCTAGCTCCGGCCCGTCGCAGGGCCGCCAGGCCTGAAGCCTGAGGCCTAGCCTCACGGCAGGCCGCGCCCTACGCCGCACACGCCCCCCCACACGTGTCCGTACCCCGACCTCGAGCCTCAGCCTCACCGGGGGCCTAACCCTAACCCTAGCTCCGGCCCTTCGCCGGGCCGCCAGGCCTGAAGCCTGAGGCCTAGCCTCACGGCATGCCGCGCCCTACGCCGCACACGACCCCCCACACGTGTCCGTACCCCGACCTGGAGCCTCAGCCTCACCGGGGGCCTAACCCTAACCCTAGCTCCGGCGTTTCGCTGGGCCGCCAGGCCTGAAGCCTGAGGCCTAGCCTCACGGCAGGCCGCGCCCTACCCCGCACACGCCCCCCCACACGTGTCCGTACCCGGAGCTCGAGCCTCAGCCTCACCGGGGGCCTAACCCTAACCCTAGCTGCGGCCCTTCGCCGGGCCGCCAGGCCTGAAGCCTGAGGCCTAGCCTCACGGCATGCCGCGCCCTACGCCGCACACGCACCCCACACGTGTCCGTACCCCAACCTCGAGCCTCAGCCTCACGGGGGGCCTAACCCTAACCCTAGCTCCGGCCCTTCGCCGGGCCGCCAGGACTGAAGCCTGAGGCCTAGCCTCACGGCATGCCGCGCCCTACGCCGCACACGCCCCCCCACACGTGTCCGTACACCAACCTCGAGCCTCAGCCTCACGGGGGGCCTAACCCTAACCCTAGCTCCGGCCTTTCGCCGGGCCGCCAGGCCTGAAGCCTGAGGCCTAGCCGCAAGGCATGCCACGCCCTACGCCGCACACGCCTCCCCACACGTGTCCGTACCCTGACCTCAAGCCTCAGCCTCACCGGGGGCCTAACCCTAACCCTAGCTCCGGCCTTTAGCCGGGCCGCCAGTCCTGAAGCCTGAGGCCTGGCCTCACGGCATGCCGCGACCTACGCCGCACACGCCCCCCCACACGTGTCCGTACCCCGACCTCGAGCCTCAGCCTCACCGGGGGCCTAACCCTAACCCTAGCTCCGGGTCGTCGCCGGGCCGCCAGGCCTGAAGCCTGAGGCCTAGCCTCACGGCATGCCGTGCCCTACGCCGCACACGCCCCCCCACACGTGTCCGTACCCCGACCTCGAGCCTCAGCCTCACCGGGGGCCTAACCCTAACCCTAGCTGCGGCCCTTCGCCTGGCCGCCAGGCCTGAAGCCTGAGGCCTAGCCTCACGGCATGCCGCGCCCTACGCCTCACACGCCCCCCCACACGTGTCCATACCCCGACCTGGAGCCTCAGCCTCACCGGGGGCCTAACCCTAACCTTAGCTCCGGCCCTTCGCCGGGCCGCCAGGCCTGAAGCCTGAGGCCTAGCCTCACGGCAGGCCGCGCCCTACGCCGCACACGCCCCCCCACACGTGTCCGTACCCCGAGCTCGAGCCTCAGCCTCACCGGGGGCCTAACCCTAACCCTAGCTCCGGCCCTTCGCCGGGCCGCCAGGCCTGAAGCCTGAGTCCTAGGCTCACGGCCGGCAGCACCCTACGCCGCACACGCCCCCCCACACGTGTCCGTACCCCGACCTCGAGCCTCAGCCTCACCGGGGGCCTAACCCTAACCCTAGCTGCGGCCCTTCGCCGGGCCGCCAGGCCTGAAGGCTGAGGCCTAGCCTCACGGCATGCCGCGCCCTACGCCGCACACGCCCCCCCACACGTGTCCGTACCCAAACCTCGAGCCTCAGCCTCACGGGGGGCCTAACCCTAACCCTAGCTCCGGCCCTTTGCCGGGCCGCGAGGCCTGAAGCCTGAGGCCTAGCCTCACGGCATGCTGCGCCCTACGCCGCACACGCCCCCCCACACGTGTCCGTACCCCAACCTCGAGCCTCAGCCTCACGGGGGGCCTAACCCTAACCCTAGGTCCGGCCCTTCACCGGGCCTCCAGGCCTGAAGCCTGAGGCCTAGCCTCACGGCATGCCGCGCCCTACGCCGCACATGCCCCCCCACACGTGTCCGTACCCCAACCTCGAGCCTCAGCCTCACGGGGGGCCTAACCCAAACCCTAGCTCCGGCCCTTCGCCGGGCCGCCAGGCCTGAAGCCGGAGGCCTACCCTCACAGCATGCCGCACCCTACGCCGCACACGCCCCCTCAAACGTGTCCGTACCCCGACCTTGAGCCTCAGCCTCACCGTGGGCCTAACCCTAACCCTAGCTCCGGCAGTTCGCCGGGCCGCCAGGCCGGAAGCCTGAGGTCTAGCCTCACGGCATGCGGGCCCTACGCCGCACACGCCCCCCCACACGTGTCCGTACCCCGACCTCGAGCCTCATCCTCACGGGGGACCTAACCCTAACACTAGCTCCGGCCCTTCGCCGGGCCGCCAGGCCTAAGGCCTGAGGCCTAGCCTCACGGCATGCCACGCCCTACGCCGCACACGCCCCCCCCCACACGTGTCCGTACCCCGACCTCAAGCCTCAGCCTCACCGTGGGCCTAACCCTAACCGTAGCTCCGGCCCTTCGCCGGGCCGCCAGGCCTGAAGCCTGAGTCCTAGCCGCAAGGCATGCCACGCCCTACGCCGCACACGCCCCCCAACACGTGTCCGTACCCCGACCTCAAGCCTCAGCCTCACCGGGGGCCTAACCCTAACCCTAGCTCCGGCCGTTCGCCGGGCCGCCAGTCCTGAAGCCTGAGGCCTAGCCTCACGGCATGCCGCGACCTACGCCGCACACGCCCCCCCACACGTGTCCGTACCCCGACCTCGAGCCTCAGCCTCACCGGGGGCCTAACCCTAACCCTAGCTCCGGCTCGTCGCCGGGCCGCCAGGCCTGAAGCCTGAGGCCTAGCCTCACGGCATGCCGTGCCCTACGCCGCACACGCCCCCCCACACGTGTCCGTACCCCGACCTCGAGCCTCAGCCTCACCGGGGGCCTAACCCTAACCCTAGCTGCGGCCCTTCGCCGGCCGCCAGGCCTGAAGCCTGAGGCCTAGCCTCACGGCATGCCGCGCCCTACACCGCACACGACACCCACACTTGTCCGTACCCCGACCTCGAGCCTCAGCCTCACGGGGGGCCTAACCCTAACCCTAGCTGCGGCCCTTCGCCGGGCCGCCAGGCCTGAAGCCTGAGGCCTAGCCTCACGGCATGCCGCGCCCTACGCCGCACACGCCCCCCCACACGTGTCCGTACCCCGACCTCGAGTCTCAGCCTCACCGGGGGCCTAACCCTAACCCTAGCTCCGGCCCTTCGCCGGGCCGCCAGGCCTGAAGCCTGAGGCCTAGCCTCACGGCAGGCCGCGCCCTACGCCGCACACGCCCCCCCACACGTGTCCGTACCCGGAGCTCGAGCCTCAGCCTCACCGGGGGCCTAACCCTAACCCTAGCTCCGGGCCTTCGCCGGGCCGCCAGGCCTGAAGCCTGAGGCCTAGCCTCACGGCATGCCGCGCCCTACGCCGCACACGCCCCCCCACACGTGTCCGTACCCCGACCTCGAGCCTCAGCCTCACGGGGGGCCTAACCCTAACCCTAGCTCCGGCCCTTCGCCGGGCCGCGAGGCCTGAAGCCTGAGGCCTACCCTCACGGCATGCCACACCCTACGCCGCACACGCCCCCCCACACGTGTCCGTACCCCGACCTCGAGCCTCAGCCTCACCGGGGGCCTAACCCTAACCCTAGCTCCTGCATTTCGCCGGGCCGCCAGGCCTGAAGCCTGAGGCCTAGCCTCACAGCATGCTGCGCCCTACGCCGCACAAGCCCCCCCACACGTGTCCGTACCCCTACCTCGAGCCTCAGCCTCACCGGGGGCCTAACCCTAACCCTAGCTCCAGCCCTTCGCCGGGCCGCCAGGCCTGAAGCCTGAGGCCTAGCCTCACGGCAGGCCACGCCCTACGCCGCACACGCCGCCCCACACGTGTTCGTACCCCGACCTCGAGCCTCAGCCTCACCGGGGGCCTAACCCTAACCCTACCTCCGGCCCTTCGCCGGGCCGCCAGGCCTGAAGCCTGAGGCCTAGCCTCACGGCATGCCGCGCCCTACGCCGCACACGCCCCCCCCACAGGTGTCCGTACCCCGACCTCGAGCCTCAGCCTCACCGGGGGCCTAACCCTAACCCTAGCTGCGGCCCTTCGCCGGGCCGCCAGGCCTGAAGCCTGAGGCCTAGCCTCACGGCATGCCGCGCCCTACGCCGCACACGCCCCCCCACACGTGTCCGTACTCCAACCTCGAGCCTCAGCCTCACGGGGGGACTAACCCTAACCCTAGCTCCGGCAGTTCGCCGGGCCGCCAGGCCGGAAGCCTGAGGCCTAGCCTCACGGCATGCCGCGCCCTACGCCGCACACGCCCCCCCACACGTGTCCATACCCCGACCTCGAGCCTCATCCTCACGGGGGGCCTAACCCTAACACTAGCTCCGGCCCTTCGCCGGGCCGCCAGGCCTAAGGCCTGAGGCCTAGCCTCACGGCATGCCGCGCCCTACGCCGCACACGCCCCCCCCCACACGTCCGTACCCCGACCTGGAGCCTCAGCCTCACCGGGGGCCTAACCCTAACCCTAGCTCCGGCCCTTTGCCGGGCCGCCAGGCCTGAGGCCTGAGGCCTAGCCGCAAGGCATGCCACGCCCTACGCCGCACACGCCCCCCCACACGTGTCCGTACCCCGACCTCAAGCCTCAGCCTCACCGGGGGCCTAACCCTAACCCTAGCTCCGGCCTTTCGCCGGGCCGCCAGGCCTGAAGCCTGAGGCCTAGCCTCACGGCATGCCGCGCCCTACGCCGCACACGCCCCCCCACACGTGTACGTACCCCGACCTCGAGCCTCAGCCTCACCGGGGGCCTAACCCTAACCCTAGCTCCGGCCCTTCGCCGGGCCGCCAGTCCTGAAGCCTGAGGACTAGCCTCACGGCCGGCCGGGCCCTAGGCCGCACACGCCCCCCCACACGTGTCCATGCACCGACCTCGAGCCTCAGCCTCACCGGGGGCCTAACCGTAACCCTAGCTCCGGCCCTTCGCCGGGCCGCCAGGCCTGAAGCCTGAGGCCTAGCCTCACGGCATGCCGCGCCCTATACCGCACACGACCCCCACACGTGTCCGTACCCCGACCTCGAGCCTCAGCCTCACCGGGGGCCTAACCCTAACCCTAGCTCCGGCCCTTCGCCGGGCCGCCAGGCCTGAAGCCTGAGGCCTAGCCTCACGGCAGGCCGCGCCCTACGCCGCACACGCCCCCACACACGTGTCCGTACCCCGACCTCGAGCCTCAGCCTCACCGGGGGCCGAACCCTAACACTAGGTCCGGCCCTTCGCCGGGCCGCCAGGCCTGAAGCCTGAGGCCTAGCCTCTCGGCATGCCGCGCCCTACGCCGCACACGTCCCCCCACACGTGTCCGTACCCAGACCTCGAGCCTCAGCCTCACCGGGGGCCTAACCCTAACCCTAGCTCCGGCCCTTTGCCGGGCCGCCCGGCCTGAAGCCTGAGGCCTAGCCTCACTGCATGCCGCGCCCTACGCCGCACACGCCCCCCCACACGTGTCCGTAACCCGACCTCGAGCCTCAGCCTCAACGGGGGCCTAACCCTAACCCTAGCTGCGGCCCTTCGCCGGGCCGCCAGGCCTGAAGCCTGAGGCCTAGCCTCACGGCATGCCGCGACCTACGCCGCACACGTCCCCCCACACGTGTCCGTACCCCGACCTCGAGCCTCAGCCTCACCGGGGGCCTAACCCTAACCCTAGCTCCGGCTCGTCGCCGGGCCGCCAGGCCTGAAGCCTGAGGCCTAGCCTCACGGCATGCCGCGCCCTACGCCGCACACGCCCCCCCACACGTGTCCGTACCCCGACCTCGAGCCTCAGCCTCACCGGGGGCCTAACCATAACCCTAGCTACGGCCCTTCGCCGGGCCGCCAGGCCTGAAGCCTGAGGCCT
Organism: Kogia breviceps; assembly: GCF_026419965.1. Lineage (NCBI taxonomy): Eukaryota > Metazoa > Chordata > Mammalia > Artiodactyla > Physeteridae > Kogia > Kogia breviceps. The sequence continues at coordinate 26,396,661 of NC_081321.1, forward strand.
AGCCTCACGGCATGCCGCGCCCTACGCCTCACACGCCCCCCCACACGTGTCCGTACACCGACCTGGAGCCTCAGCCTCACCGGGGCCCGAACCCTAACCCTAGCTCCGGCCCTTCGCCGGGACGCCAGGCCTGAAGCCTGAGGCCTAGCCTCACGGCAGGCCGCACCCTACGCTGCACACGCCCCCCCACACGTGTCCGTACCCCGAGCTCGAGCCTCAGCCTCACCGGTGGCCTAACCCTAACCCTAGCTCCGGCCCTTCGCCGGGCCGCCAGGCCTGAAGCCTGAGGCCTAGCCTCACGGCATGCCGCGCCCTACGCCGCACACGCCCCGCCTTCACGTATCCCTACCCCGACCTCGTGCCTCAGCCTCACCGGGGGCCTAACCCTAACCCTAGCCCCTGCCTTTCGCCGGGCCGCCAGGCCTGAAGCCTGAGGCCTAGCCTCACGGCATGCAGCGCCCTACGCCGCACACGCCCCCCCACACGTGTCCATAACCCGACCTCGAGCCTCAGCCTCACCGGGGGCCTAACCCTAACCCTAGCTCCGAGTCGTCGCCGGGCCGCCAGGCCTGAAGCCTGAGGCCTAGCCTCACGGCAGGCCGCGCCCTACGCCGCACCCCCCCCCCAACACGTGTCCGTACCCCGACCTCGAGCCTCAGCCTCACCGGGGGCCTATCCATAACCCTAGCTCCGGCCCTTCGCCGGGCCGCCAGGCCTGAAGCCTGAGGCCTAGCCTCACGGCAGGCCGCGCCCTACGCCGCACACGCCCCCCCACACATGTCCGTACCCCGACATCGAGCCTCAGCCTCACCGGGGGCCGAACCCTAACCCTAGTTCCGGCCCTTCGCCGGGCCGCCAGGCCTGAAGCCTGAGGCCTAGCCTCACGGCATGCTGCGCCCTACGCCGCACACGCCCCCCCACAAGTGTCCGTACACCGAGCTTGAGCCTCAGCCTCACCGGGGGCCTAACCCTAACCCTAGCTCCGGCCCTTCGCCGGGCCACCAGGCCTAACGCCTGAGGCCTAGCCTCACGGCATGCCGCGCCCTACGCCGCACACGCCCCCTCACACGTGTCCGTACCCCGACCTCGAGCCTCAGCCTCACCGGGGGCCTAACCCTAACCCTAGCTGCGGCCCTTCGCCGGGCCGCCAGGCCTGAAGCCTGAGGCCTAGCCTCACGGCATGCCGCGCCCTACGCCTCACACGCCCCCCCACACGTGTTCGTACCCCGACCTCGAGCCTCAGCCTCACGGGGGGCCTAACCCTAACCCTAGCTCCGGCCCTTCGCCAGGCCGCCAGGCCTGAAGCCTGAGGCCTAGCCTCACGGCAGGCCGCGCCCTTCGCCGCACACGCCCCCCCACACGTGTCCGTACCCCGACCTCGAGCCTCAGCCTCACCGGGCGCCTAACCCTAACCCTAGCTGCAGTCCTTCGCCGGGGGGCCAGGGCTGAAGCCTGAGGCCTAGCCTCACGGCATGCCGCGCCCTACGCCGCACATGCCCCCCCACACGTGTCCATACCCCGACCTCGAGCCTCAGCCTCACCGGGGGCCTAACCCTAACCCTAGCGCCGGCCGTTCGCCGGGCCGCCAGGCCTGAAGCCTAAGGCCTAGCCTCACGGCATGCCGCAACCTACGCCGCACACGCCCCCCCACACGTGTCCGTACCCCAACCTGGAGCCTCAGCCTCACCGGGGGCCTAACCCTAACCCTAGCTCCGGCCCTTCGCCGGGCCGCCAATCCTGAAGCCAGAGGCCTAGCCTCACGGCATGCCACGCCCTACGCCGCACACGCCCCCCCACACGTGTCCGTACACCGACCTCGAGCCTCAGCCTCACCGGGCGCCTAACCATAACCCTAGCTCCGGCCCTTCGCCGGGCCACCAGGCCTGAAGCCTGAGGCCTAGCCTCACGGCATGCCGCGCCCTACGCCGCACACGCCACCCCTCACGTGTCCCTACCCCGACCTCGAGCCTCAGCCTCACGGGGGGCCTAACCCTAACCCTAGCTGCGGCCCTTCGCCGGGCCGCCAGGCCTGAAGCCTGAGGCCTAGCCTCACGGCATGCCGCGCCCTACGCCGCACACGCCCCCCCACACGTGTCCGTACCCCGACCTCGAGCCTCAGCCTCACCGGGGGCCTAACCCTAACCCTAGCTCCGGCCCTTCGCCGGGCCCCCAGGCCTGAAGCCTGAGGCCTAGCCTCACGGCATGCCGCGCCCTACGCCGCACACGCCCCCCCACACGTGTCCGTACCCCGACCTCGAGTCTCAGCCTCACCGGGGGCCTAACCCTAACCCTAGCTCCGGCCCTTCACCGGGCCGCCAGGCCTGAAGCCTGAGGCCTAGCCTCACGGCAGGCCGCGCCCTACGCCGCACACGCCCCCCCACACGTGTCCGTACCCGGAGCTCGAGCCTCAGCCTCACCGGGGGCCTAACCCTAACCCTAGCTCCGGGCCTTCGCCGGGCCGCCAGGCCTGAAGCCTGAGGCCTAGCCTCACGGCATGCCGCGCCCTACGCCGCACACGCCCCCCCACACGTGTCCGTACCCCGACCTCGAGCCTCAGCCTCACCGGGGGCCTAACCCTAACCCTAGCTGCGGCCCTTCGCCGGGCCGCCAGGCCTGAAGCCTGAGGCCTAGCCTCACGGCATGCCGCGCCCTACGCCGCACACGCCCCCCCACACGTGTCCGTACCCCAACCTCGAGCCACAGCCTCACGGGGGGCCTAACCCTAACCCTAGGTCCGGCCCTTCACCGGGCCTCCAGGCCTGAAGCCTGAGGCCTAGCCTCACGGCATGCCGCGCCCTACGCCGCACACGCCCCCCCACACGTGTCCGTTCCCCAACCTCGAGCCTCAGCCTCACGGGGGGCCTAACCCTAACCCTAGCTCCGGCCCTTCGCCGGGCCGCGAGGCCTGAAGCCTGAGGCCTACCCTCACGGCATGCCGCACCCTACGCCGCACACGCCCCCCCACACGTGTCCGTACTCCGACCTCGAGCCTCAGCCTCACCGTGGGCCTAACCCTAACCCTAGCTCCGGCAGTTCGCCGGGCCGCCAGGCCGGAAGCCTGAGGCCTAGCCTCACGGCATGCCGCGCCCTACGCCGCACACGCCCCCCCACACGTGTCCGTAACCCGACCTCGAGCCTCAGCCTCACCGGGGGCCTAACCCTAACCCTAGCTGCGGCCCTTCGCCGGGCTGCCAGGCCTGAAGCCTGAGGCCTAGCCTCACGGCATGCCGCGACCTACGCCGCACACGCCCCCCCACACGTGTCCGTACCCCGACCTCGAGCCTCATCCTCACGGGGGGCCTAACCCTAACACTAGCTGCGGCCCTTCGCCGGGCCGCCAGGCCTAAGGCCTGAGGCCTAGCCTCACGGCATGCCGCGCCCTACGCCGCACACGCCCCCCCACACACGTCCGTACCCCGACCTGGAGCCTCAGCCTCACCGGGGGCCTAACCCTAACCCTAGTTCCGGCCCTTCGCCGGGCCGCCAGTCCTGAAGCCTGAGGCCTAGCCGCAAGGCATGCCGCGCCCTACGCCGCACACGCCCCCCCACACGTGTCCGTACCCCGACCTCAAGCGTCAGCCTCACCGGGGGCCTAACCCTAACCCTAGCTCCGGACTTTCGCCGGGCCGCCAGGCCTCAAGCCTGAGGCCTAGCCTCACGGCATGCCGCGCCCTACGCCGCACACGCCCCCCCACACGTGTACGTACCCCGACCTCGAGCCTCAGCCTCACCGGGGGCCTAACCCTAACCCTAGCTCCGGCCGTTCGCCGGGCTGCCAGTCCTGAAGCCTGAGGACTAGCCTCAGGGCAGGCCGCGCCCTACGCCGCACACGCCCCCCCACACGTGTCCATACACCGACCTCGAGCCTCAGCCTCACCGGGGGCCTAACCCTAACCCTAGCTCCGGCCCTTCGCCGGGCCGCCAGGCCTGAAGCTTGAGGCCTAGCCTCACGGCATGCCGCGCCCTACACCGCACACGACCCCCACACGTGTCCGTACCTCGACCTCGAGCCTCAGCCTCACCGGGGGCCTAACCCTAACCCTAGCTGCGGCCCTTCGCCGGGCCGCCAGGCCTGAAGCCTGAGGCCTAGCCTCCCGGCAGGCCGCGCCCTACGCCGCACACGCCCCTCCTCACGTGTCCGTACCCCGACCTCGAGCCTCAGCCTCACCGGGGGCCGAACCGTAACCCTAGCTCCGGCCCTTCGCCGGGCCGCCAGGCCTGAAGCCTGAGGCCTAGCCTCACGGCAGGCCGCACCCTACGCTGCACACGCCCCCCCACACGTGTCCGTACCCCGACCTCGAGCCTCAGCCTCACCGGGGGCCTAACCCTAACCCTAGGTCCGGCCCTTCGCCGGGCCGCCAGGCCTGAAGCCTGAGGCCTAGCCTCACGGCATGCCGCGCCCTACGCCGCACACGCCCCGCCTTCACGTGTCCCTACCCCGACCTCGAGCCTCAGCCTCACCGGGGGCCTAACCCTAACCCTAGCCCCTGCCTTTCGCCGGGCCGCCAGTCCTGAAGCCTGAGGCCTAGCCTCACGGCATGCCGCGCCCTACGCCGCACACGCCCCCCCACACGTGTCCATAACCCGACCTCGAGCCTCAGCCTCACCGGGGGCCTAACCCTAACCCTAGCTCTGAGTCGTCGCCGGGCCGCCAGGCCTGAAGCCTGAGGCCTAGCCTCACGGCAGGCCGCACCCTACGCCGCACACCCCCCCCCACACGTGTCCGTACCCCGACCTCGAGCCTCAGCCTCACCGGGGGCCTAACCCTAACCCTAGCTCCGGCCCTTCGCCGGGCCGCCAGGCCTGAAGCCTGAGGCCTAGCCACACGGCAGGCCGCGCCCTACGCCGCACACGCCCCCCATACGTGTCCGTACCCCGAGCTCGAGCCTCAGCCTCACCGGGGGCCTAACCCTAACCCTAGCTCCGGCCCTTCGCCGGGCCGCCAGGCCTGAAGCCTGAGGCCTAGCCTCACGGCATGCCACGCCCTACGCCGCACACGCCCCCCCACACGTGTCCGTACCCCGACCTCGAGCCTCAGCCTCACCGGGGGCCTAACCCTAACCCTAGCTGTGGCCCTTCGCCGGGCCGCCAGGCCTGAAGCCTGAGGCCTAGCCTCACGGCATGCCGCGCCCTACGCCGCACACGCCCCCCCACACGTGTCCGTTACCGGAGCTCGAGCCTCAGCCTCACGGGGGGCCTAACCCTAACCCTAGGTCCGGCCCTTCACCGGGCCTCCAGGCCTGAAGCCTGAGGCCTAGCCTCACGGCATGCCGCGCCCTACGCCGCACATGCCCCCCCACACGTGTCCGGACCCCAACCTCGACCCTCAGCCTCACGGGGGGCCTAACCCAAACCCTAGCTCCGGCCCTTCGCCGGGCCGCGAGGCCTGAAGCCGGAGGCCTACCCTCACGGCATGCCGCACCCTACGCCGCACACGCCCCCCCACACGTGTCCGTACCCCGACCTTGAGCCTCAGCCTCACCGTGGGCCTAACCCTAACCCTAGCTCCGGCAGTTCGCCGGGCCGCCAGGCCGGAAGCCTGAGGCCTAGCCTCACGGCATGCGCGCCCTATGCCGCACACGCCCCCCCACACGTGTCCGTACCCCGACCTCGAGCCTCATCCTCACGGGGGGCCTAACCCTAACACTAGCTCCGGCCCTTCGCCGGGCCGCCAGGCCTAAGGCCTGAGGCCTAGCCTCACGGCCTGCCGCGCCCTACGCCGCACACGCCCCCCCACACGTGTCCGTACCCCGACCTCGAGCCTCAGACTCACCGGGGGCCTAACCCTAAACCTAGCTGCGGCCCTTCGCCGGTCCGCCAGGCCTGAAGCCTGAGGCCTAGCCTCACGGCATGCCGCGCCCTACGCCGCACACGCCCCCCCACACGTGTCCGTACCCCGACCTCGAGCCTCAGCCTCACCGGGCGCCTAACCATAACCCTAGCTCCGGCCCTTCGCCGGGCCACCAGGCCTGAAGCCTGAGGCCTAGCGTCACGGCATGTCGCACCCTACGCCGCACACGCCACCCCTCACGTGTCCCTACACCGACCTCAAGCCTGAGCCTCACCGGGGGCCTATCCCTAACCCTAGCTGCGGCCCTTCGCCGGGCCGCCAGGCCTGAAGCCTGAGGCCTAGCCTCACGGCAGGCCGCGCCCTACGCTGCACACGCCCCCCCACACATGTCCGTACCCCGACATCGAGCCTCAGCCTCACCGGGGGCCGAACCCTAACCCTAGTTCCGGCCCTTCGCCGGGCCGCCAGGCCTGAAGCCTGAGGCCTAGCCTCACGGCATGCTGCGCCCTACGCCGCACCCCCCCCCCACAAGTGTCCGTACACCGAGCTTGAGCCTCAGCCTCACCGGGGGCCTAACCCTAACCCTAGCTCCGGCCTTTCGCCGGGCCACCAGGCCTGACGCCTGAGGCCTAGCCTCACGGCATGCCGCGCCCTACGCCGCACACGCCCCCTCACACGTGTCCGTACCCCGACCTCGAGCCTCAGCCTCACCGGGGGCCTAACCCTAACCCTAGCTGCGGCCCTTCGCCGGGCCGCCAGGCCTGAAGCCTGAGGCCTAGCCTCACGGCATGCCGCGCCCTACGCCTCACACGCCCCCCCACACGTGTCCGTACCCCGACCTCGAGCCTCAGCCTCACGGGGGGCCTAACCCTAACCCTAGCTCCGGCCCTTCGCCGGGCCGCCAGGCCTGAAGCCTGAGGCCTAGCCTCACGGCAGGCCGCGCCCTTCGCCGCACACGCCCCCCCACACATGTCCGTACCCCGACCTCGAGCCTCAGCCTCACCGGGGGCCTAACCCTAACCCTAGCTCCGGCCCTTCGCCGGGCCGCCAGGCGTAAAGCCTGAGGGCTAGCCTCACGGCATGCCGCGCCCTACGCCACACACGCCCCCCCACACGTGTCCGTACCCCGACCTCGAGCCTCAGCCTCACCGGGCGCCTAACCCTAACCCTAGCTGCAGTCCTTCGCCGGGGGGCCAGGGCTGAAGCCTGAGGCCTAGCCTCACGGCATGCCGCGCACTACGCCGCACACGCCCCCCCACACGTGTCCGTACCCCGACCTCGAGCCTCAGCCTCACCGGGGGCCTAACCCTAACCCTAGCGCCGGCCCTTCGCCGGGCCGCCAGGCCTGAAGCCTGAGGCCTAGCCTCACGGCATGCCGCGCCCTACGCCTCACACGCCCCCCCACACGTGTCCGTACCCCGACCTGGAGCCTCAGCCTCACCGGGGGCCGAACCCTAACCCTAGCTCCGGCCATTCGCCGGGCCGCCAGGCCTGAAGCCTGAGGCCTAGCCTCACGGCAGGCCGCACCCTACGCTGCACACGCCCCCCCACACGTGTCCGTACCCCGACCTCGAGCCTCAGCCTCACCGGGGGCCTAACCCTAACCCTAGGTCCGGCCCTTCGCCGGGCCGCCAGGCCTGAAGCCTGAGGCCTAGCCTCACGGCATGCCGCGCCCTACGCCGCACACGCCCCGCCTTCACGTGTCCCTACCCCGACCTCGAGCCTCAGCCTCACCGGGGGCCTAACCCTAACCCTAGCCCCTGCCTTTCGCCGGGCCGCCAGTCCTGAAGCCTGAGGCCTAGCCTCACGGCATGCCGCGCCCTACGCCGCACACGCCCCCCCACACGTGTCCATAACCCGACCTCGAGCCTCAGCCTCACCGGGGGCCTAACCCTAACCCTAGCTCTGAGTCGTCGCCGGGCCGCCAGGCCTGAAGCCTGAGGCCTAGCCTCACGGCAGGCCGCACCCTACGCCGCACACCCCCCCCCACACGTGTCCGTACCCCGACCTCGAGCCTCAGCCTCACCGGGGGCCTAACCCTAACCCTAGCTCCGGCCCTTCGCCGGGCCGCCAGGCCTGAAGCCTGAGGCCTAGCCACACGGCAGGCCGCGCCCTACGCCGCACACGCCCCCCATACGTGTCCGTACCCCGAGCTCGAGCCTCAGCCTCACCGGGGGCCTAACCCTAACCCTAGCTCCGGCCCTTCGCCGGGCCGCCAGGCCTGAAGCCTGAGGCCTAGCCTCACGGCATGCCACGCCCTACGCCGCACACGCCCCCTCACACGTGTCCGTACCCCGACCTCGAGCCTCAGCCTCACCGGGGGCCTAACCCTAACCCTAGCTGTGGCCCTTCGCCGGGCCGCCAGGCCTGAAGCCTGAGGCCTAGCCTCACGGCATGCCGCGCCCTACGCCGCACACGCCCCCCCACACGTGTCCGTTACCGGAGCTCGAGCCTCAGCCTCACGGGGGGCCTAACCCTAACCCTAGGTCCGGCCCTTCACCGGGCCTCCAGGCCTGAAGCCTGAGGCCTAGCCTCACGGCATGCCGCGCCCTACGCCGCACATGCCCCCCCACACGTGTCCGGACCCCAACCTCGACCCTCAGCCTCACGGGGGGCCTAACCCAAACCCTAGCTCCGGCCCTTCGCCGGGCCGCGAGGCCTGAAGCCGGAGGCCTACCCTCACGGCATGCCGCACCCTACGCCGCACACGCCCCCCCACACGTGTCCGTACCCCGACCTTGAGCCTCAGCCTCACCGTGGGCCTAACCCTAACCCTAGCTCCGGCAGTTCGCCGGGCCGCCAGGCCGGAAGCCTGAGGCCTAGCCTCACGGCATGCGCGCCCTACGCCGCACACGCCCCCCCACACGTGTCCGTACCCCGACCTCGAGCCTCATCCTCACGGGGGGCCTAACCCTAACACTAGCTCCGGCCCTTCGCCGGGCCGCCAGGCCTAAGGCCTGAGGCCTAGCCTCACGGCCTGCCGCGCCCTACGCCGCACACGCCCCCCCACACGTGTCCGTACCCCGACCTCGAGCCTCAGACTCACCGGGGGCCTAACCCTAAACCTAGCTGCGGCCCTTCGCCGGTCCGCCAGGCCTGAAGCCTGAGGCCTAGCCTCACGGCATGCCGCGCCCTACGCCGCACACGCCCCCCCACACGTGTCCGTACCCCGACCTCGAGCCTCAGCCTCACCGGGCGCCTAACCATAACCCTAGCTCCGGCCCTTCGCCGGGCCACCAGGCCTGAAGCCTGAGGCCTAGCGTCACGGCATGTCGCACCCTACGCCGCACACGCCACCCCTCACGTGTCCCTACACCGACCTCAAGCCTGAGCCTCACCGGGGGCCTATCCCTAACCCTAGCTGCGGCCCTTCGCCGGGCCGCCAGGCCTGAAGCCTGAGGCCTAGCCTCACGGCAGGCCGCGCCCTACGCTGCACACGCCCCCCCACACATGTCCGTACCCCGACATCGAGCCTCAGCCTCACCGGGGGCCGAACCCTAACCCTAGTTCCGGCCCTTCGCCGGGCCGCCAGGCCTGAAGCCTGAGGCCTAGCCTCACGGCATGCTGCGCCCTACGCCGCACCCCCCCCCCACAAGTGTCCGTACACCGAGCTTGAGCCTCAGCCTCACCGGGGGCCTAACCCTAACCCTAGCTCCGGCCTTTCGCCGGGCCACCAGGCCTGACGCCTGAGGCCTAGCCTCACGGCATGCCGCGCCCTACGCCGCACACGCCCCCTCACACGTGTCCGTACCCCGACCTCGAGCCTCAGCCTCACCGGGGGCCTAACCCTAACCCTAGCTGCGGCCCTTCGCCGGGCCGCCAGGCCTGAAGCCTGAGGCCTAGCCTCACGGCATGCCGCGCCCTACGCCTCACACGCCCCCCCACACGTGTCCGTACCCCGACCTCGAGCCTCAGCCTCACGGGGGGCCTAACCCTAACCCTAGCTCCGGCCCTTCGCCGGGCCGCCAGGCCTGAAGCCTGAGGCCTAGCCTCACGGCAGGCCGCGCCCTTCGCCGCACACGCCCCCCCACACATGTCCGTACCCCGACCTCGAGCCTCAGCCTCACCGGGGGCCTAACCCTAACCCTAGCTCCGGCCCTTCGCCGGGCCGCCAGGCGTAAAGCCTGAGGGCTAGCCTCACGGCATGCCGCGCCCTACGCCACACACGCCCCCCCACACGTGTCCGTACCCCGACCTCGAGCCTCAGCCTCACCGGGCGCCTAACCCTAACCCTAGCTGCAGTCCTTCGCCGGGGGGCCAGGGCTGAAGCCTGAGGCCTAGCCTCACGGCATGCCGCGCCCTACGCCGCACACGCCCCCCCACACGTGTCCGTACCCCGACCTCGAGCCTCAGCCTCACCGGGGGCCTAACCCTAACCCTAGCGCCGGCCCTTCGCCGGGCCGCCAGGCCTGAAGCCTAAGGCCTAGCCTCACGGCATGCCGCGGCCTACGCCGCACACGCCCCCCCACACGAGTCCGTACCCCGACCTCGAGCCTCAGCCTCACCGGGGGCCTAACCCTAAACCTAGCTCCGGCCCTTCGCCGGGCCGCCAGGCCTGAAGCCTGAGGCCTAGCCTCACGGCAGGCCGCGCCCTACGCCGCACACGCCCCCCCACACGTGTCCGTACACCGACCTCGAGCCTCAGCCTCACCGGGCGCCTAACCCTAACCCTAGCTCCGGCCCTTCGCCTGGCCACCAGGCCTGAAGCCTGAGGCCTAGCCTCACGGCAGGCCGCGCCCTACGCCGCACACGCCACCCCTCTCGTGTCCCTACCCCGACCTCAAGCCTCAGCCCCACCGGCGGCCTAACCCTAACCCTAGCTCCGGCCCTTCGCCGGGCCGCCAGGCCTGAAGCCTGAGGCCTAGCCTCACGGCAGGCCGCGCCCTACGCCACACACGCCCCCCCACACGTGTCCGTACACCGAGCTCGAGCCTCAGCCTCACCGGGGGCCTAACCCTAACTCTAGCTCCGGCCCTTCGCCGGGCCGCCAGGCCTGAAGCCTGAGGCCTAGCCTCACGGCATGCCGCGCCCTACGCCGCACACGCCCCCCCCACACGTGTCCGTACCCCGACCTCGAGCCTCAGCCTCACCGGGCGCCTAACCATAACCCTAGCTCCGGCCCTTCGCCGGGCCACCAGGCCTGAAGCCTGAGGCCTAGCCTCACGGCATGCCGCGCCCTACGCCGCACACGCCACCCCTCACGTGTCCCTACCCCGACCTCAAGCCTCAGCCTCACCGGGGGCCTAACCCTAACCCTAGCTCCGGCCTTTCGCCGGGCCGCCAGGCCTGAAGCCTGAGGCCTAGCCTCACGGCATGCCACACCCTACGCCGCACACGCCCCCCCACACGTGTCCGTACCCCGAGCTCGAGCCTCAGCCTCACCGGGGGCCTAACCCTAACTCTAGCTCCGGCCCTTCGCCGGGCCGCCAGGCCTGAAGCCTGAGGCCTAGCCTCACGGCATGCCGCGACCTACGCCGCACAGGCCCCCCCACACGTGTCCGTACCCCAACCTGGAGCCTCAGCCTCACGGTGGGCCTAACCCTAACCCTAGCTCCGGCCCTTCGCCGGGCCGCCAGGCCTAAAGCCTGAGGCCTAGCCTCACGGCATGACGCGCCCTACGCCGCACACGCCCCCCCCACATGTCCGTACCCCGACCTCGAGCCTCAGCCTCACCGGGGGCCTAACCCTAACCCTAGCTGCGGCCCTTCGCCGGGCCGCCAGGCCTGAAGCCTGAGGCCTAGCCTCACGGCATGCGGCGCCCTGCGCCGCACACGTCCCCCCACACGTGTCCGTACACCGACCTCGAGCCTCAGCCTCACCGGGCGCCTAACCCTAACCCTAGCTCCGGCCCTACGCCGGGCCACCAGGCCTGAAGCCTGAGGCCTAGCCTCACGGCATGCCGTGCCCTACGCCGCACACGCCACGCCTCACGTGTCCCTACCCCGACCTCAAGCCTCAGCCTCACCGGCGGCCTAACCCTAACCCTAGCTCCGGCCCTTCGCCGGGCCGCCAGGCCTGAAGCCTGAGGCCTAGCCTCTCGGCAGGCCGCGCCCTACGCCGCACACGCCCCCCCACACGTGTCCGTACCCCGACCTCGAGCCTCAGCCTCACCGGGGGCCTAACCCTAACCCTAGCTGCGGCCCTTCGCCGGGCCGCCAGGCCTGAAGCCTGAGGCCTAGCCTCACGGCATGCCGCGCCCTACGCCTCACATGCCCCCCCACACGTGTCCGTACCCCGACCTGGAGCCTCAGCCTCACCGGGGGCCTAACCCTAACCCTAGCTGCAGCCCTTCGCCGGGCCGCCAGGCCTGAAGCCTGAGGCCTACCCTCACGGCATGCCGCGCCCTACGCCGCACACGCCCCCCCACACATGTCCGTACCCGGACCTCGAGCCTCAGCCTCACCGGGGGCCTAACCCTAACCCTAGCTCCGGCCCTTCGCTGGGCCGCCAGGCCTGAAGCCTGAGGCCTACCCTCACGGCATGCCGCGCCCTACGCCGCACACGCCCCCCCTCACGTGTCCGTACCCCGACCTCGAGCCTCAGCCTCACCGGGGGCCTAACCCTAACCCTAGCTCCGGCCCTTCGCCGGGCCGCCAGGCCTGAAGCCTGAGGCCTAGCCTCACAGCAGGCCGTGCCCTACGCCGCACACGCCCCCCCACACGTGTCCGTACCCCGACTTCGAGCCTCAGCCTCACCGGGGGCCTAACCCTAACCCTAGCTCAGGTCCTTCGCCGGGCCGCCAGGCCTGAAGCCTGAGGCCTAGCCTCACGGCATGCCGCGCCCTATGCCGCACACGCCCCCCCACACGTGTCCGTACCCCGACCTCGAGCCTCAGCCTCACGGGGGGCCTAACCCTAACCCTAGCTCCGGCCCTTCGCCGGGCCGCCAGGCCTGAATCCTGAGGCCTAGCCTCACGGCAAGCCGCGCCCTACGCCGCACACGCCCCGCCTTCACGTGTCCCTAACCCGACCTCGAGCCTCAGCCTCACCGGGGGCCTAACCCTAACCCTAGCTCCGGCCTTTCGCCGGGCCGCCAGGCCTGAAGCCTGAGGCCTAGCCTCACGGCATGCCGCGCCCTACGCCGCACACGCCCCCCCACACGTGTCCGTACCCCGACCTCGAGCTTCAGCCTCACCGGGGGCCTAACCCTAACCCTAGCACTGACTCGTCGCCGGGCTGCCAGGCCTGAAGCCTGAGGACTAGCCTCACGGCAGGCCGCGCCCTACGCCGCACACGCCCCCCCACACGTGTCCGAACCCCGACCTCGAGCCTCAGCCTCACCGGGGGCCTAACCTTAACCCTAGCTGCGGCCCTTCGCCGGGCCGCCAGGCCTGAAGCCTGAGGCCTAGCCTCACGGCATGCCGCGCCCTACGCCTCACATGCCCCCCCACACGTGTCCGTACCCCGACCTGGAGCCTCAGCCTCACCGGGGGCCTAACCGTAACCCTAGCTCCGGCCCTTCGCCGGGCCGCCAGGCCTGAAGCCTGAGGCCTAGCCTCACGGCATGCCGCGCCCTACGCCGCACACGCCCCCCCACACGTGTCCGTACCCCGACCTCGAGCCTTAGCCTCACCGGGGGCCTAACCCTAACCCTAGCTATGACTCGTCGCCGGGCCGCCAGGCCTGAAGCCTGAGGCCTAGCCTCACGGCATGCCGCGCCCTACGCCTCACATGCCCCCCCACACGTGTCCGTACCCCGACCTGGAGCCTCAGCCTCACCGGGGGCCTAACCCTAACCCTAGCTCCGGCCCTTCGCCGGGCCGCCAGGCCTGTAGCCTGAGGCCTAGCCTCACGGCATGCCGCGCCCTACGCCGCACACGCCCCCCCACACGTGTCCGTACCCCTACCTCGAGCCTCAGCCTCACCGGGGGCCTAACCCTAACCCTAGCTCCAACTCGTCGCCGGGCCGCCAGGCCTGAAGCCTGAGGACTAGCCTCACGGCAGGCCGCGCCCTACGCCGCACACGCCCCCCCACACGTGTCCGTACCCCGACCTCGAGCCTCAGCCTCACCGGGGGCCTAACCCTAACCCTAGCTGCGGCCCTTCGCCGGGCCGCCAGGCCTGAAGCCTGAGGCCTAGCTTTACGGCATGCCGCGCCCTACGCCGCACACGCCCCCCCACACGTGTCCGTACCCCGACCTCGAGCCTCAGCCTCACCGGGGGCCTAACCCTAACCCTAGCTCCGGCCTTTCGCCGGGCCGCCAGGCCTGAAGCCTGAGGCCTAGCCTCACGGCATGCCGCGCCCTACGCCGCACACGCCCCCCCACACGTGTCCGTACCCCGACCTCGAGCCTCAGCCTCACCGGGGGCCTAACCCTAACCCTAGCTGCGGCCCTTCGCCGGGCCGCCAGGCCTGAAGCCTGAGGCCTAGCCTCACGGCATGCCGCGCCCTACGCCTCACATGCCCCCCCACACGTGTCCGTACCCCGACCTGGAGCCTCAGCCTCACCGGGGGCCTAACCCTAACCCTAGCGCCGGCCCTTCGCCGGGCCGCCAGGCCTGAAGCCTGAGGCCTAGCCTCACGGCATGCCGCGCCCTACGCCGCACACGCCCACCCACACGTGTCCGTACCCCGACCTCGAGCCTCAGCCTCACCGGGGGCCTAACCCTAACCCTAGCTCCGACTCGTCGCCGGGCCGCCAGGCCTGAAGCCTGAGGCCTAGCCTCACGGCATGCCGCGCCCTACGCCGCACACGCCCCCCCACACGTGTCCGAACCCCAAGCTCGAGCCTCAGCCTCAACGGGGGCCTAACCCTAACCCTAGCTCCGGCAGTTCGCCGGGCCGCCAGGCCGGAAGCCTGAGGCCTAGCCTCACGGCATGCCGCGCCCTACGCCGCACACGCCCCCCCACACGTGTCCGTACCCCGACCTCGAGCCTCAGCCTCACCGGGGGCCTAACCTTAACCCTAGCTCCGGCCCTTCGCCGGGCCACCAGGCCTAAGGCCTAGCCTCACGGCATGCCGCGCCCTACGCCGCACACGCCCCCCCCCACATGTCCGTACCCCGACCTCGAGCCTCAGCCTCACCGGGGGCCTAACCCTAACCCTAGCTCCGGCCCTTTGCCGGGCAGCCAGGCCTGAAGCCTGAGGACTAGCCTCACTGCATGCCGCGCCGTACACCACACACGCCCCCCCACACGTGTCCGTACCCCGACCTCGAGCCTCAGCCTCACCGGGGGCCTAACCCTAACCCTAGCTCCGGCCCGTCGCCGGGCCGCCAGGCCTGAAGCCTGAGGCCTAGCCTCACGGCAGGCCACGCCCTACGCAGCACACGCCCCCCCACACGTGTCCGTACCCCGAACTCGAGCCTCAGCCTCACCGGGGGCCTAACCCTAAGCCTAGCTCCGGCCCTTTGCCGGGCCGCCAGGCCTATAGCCTGAGGCCTAGCCTCACGGCATGCCGCGCCCTACGCCGCACACGCCCCCCCACACGTGTCCGTACCCCGACCTCGAGTCTCAGCCTCACCGGGGGCCTAACCCTAACCCTAGCTCCGGCCCTTCGCCGGGCCGCCAGGCCGGAAGCCTGAGGCCTAGCCTCACGGCAGGCCGCGCCCTACGCCGCACACGGCCCCCCACACGTGTCCGTACCCCGACCTCGAGCCTCAGCCTCACGGGGGGCCTAACCCTAACCCTAGCTCCGGCCCTTCGCCGGGCCGCCAGGCCTGAAGCCTGAGGCCTACCCTCACGGCATGCCGCACCCTACGCCGCACACGCCCCCCCACACGTGTCCGTACCCCGAGCTCGAGCCTCAGCCTCACCGGGGGCCTAACCCTAACCCTAGCTCCGGCCCTTTGCCGGGCCGCCAGGCCTATAGCCTGAGGCCTAGCCTCACGGCATGCCGCACCCTACGCCGCACACGCCCCCCCACACGTGTCCGTATCCTGACCTCGAGCCTCAGCCTCACCGGGGGCCTAACCCTAACCCTATCTGCGGCCGTTCGCCGGGCCGCCAGGCCTGAAGCCTGAGGCCTAGCCTCACGGCATGCCGCGCCCTACGCCGCACACGCCGCCCCACACGTGTCCATACCCCGACCTCGAGCCTCAGCCTCACGGGGGGCCTGACCCTAACCCTAGCTGCGGCCCTTCGCCGGGCCGCCAGGCCTGAAGCCTGAGGCCTAGCCTCACGGCAGGCCGCGCCCTACGCCGCACACGCCCCCCCACACGTGTCCGTACAGCAACCTCGAGCCTCAGCCTCACGGGGGGCCTAACCCTAACCCTAGGTACGGCCCTTCACCGTGCCGCCAAGTCTGAAGCCTGAGGCCTAGCCTAACGGCATGCCGCCCCCTACGCCGCACACGCCCCCCCACACGTGTCCGTACCCCGACCTCGAGCCTCAGCCTCACGGGGGACCTAACCGTAACACTAGCTCCGGCCCTTCGCCTGGCCGCCAGGCCTAAGGCGTGAGGCCTAGCCTCACGGCATGCCGCGCCGTACGCCCCACACGCCCCCCCACACATGTCCGTACCCCGACCTCGAGACTCAGCCTCACCGGGGTCCTAACCCTAAACCTAGCTCCGGCCCTTCGCCGGGCCGCCAGGCCTGAAGCCTGAGGCCTAGCCTCACGGCATGCCGCGCCCTACACCGCACACGCCCCCCCACACGTGTCCGTACCCCGACCTCGAGCCTCAGCCTCACGGGGGGCCTAACCCTAACCCTAGCTCCGGCCCTTCGCCGGGCCGCCAAGCCTGAAGCCTGAGGCCTACCCTCACGGCATGCAGCACCCTACGCCGCACATGCCCCCACACACGTGTCCGTACCCCGACCTCGATCCTCAGCCTCACCGGGGGCCTAACCCTAACCCTAGCTCCGGCCTTTCGCCAGGCCGCCAGGCCTAAAGCCTGAGGCCTAGCCTCACGGCATGCCGCGCCCTACGCCGCACACGCCCCCCCACACGTGTCTGTACCCCGACCTCGAACCTCAGCCTCACCGGGGGCCTAACCCTAACCCTAGCTGCAGCCCTTCGCCGGGCCGCCAGGCCTGAAGCCTGAGGCCTAGCCTCATGGCATGCCGCGCCCTACGCCGCACACGCCCCCCCACACGTGTCCGTACCCCGACCTCGAGCCTCAGCCTCACCGGGGGCCTAACCCTAACCCTAGCTCCGTCCCTTCGCCGGGCCGCCAGACCTGAAGCCTGAGGCCTAGCCTCACGGCATGCCGCGCCCTACGCCGCACACGCCCCCCCACACGTGTCCGTACCCCGACCTCGAGTCTCAGCCTCACCGGGGGCCTAACCCTAACCCTATCTGCGGCCCTTCGCCGGGCCACCAGGCCTATAGCCTGAGGCCTAGCCTCACGGCAGGCCGCGCCGTACGCCGCACACCCCCCCACACACGTGTCCGTACCCCGACCTCGAGCCTCAGCCTCACCGGGGGCCGAACCCTAACCCTAGCTCCGGCCCTTCCCCGGGCCGCCAGGCCTGAAGCCTGAGGCCTAGCCTCACGGCATGCCGCGCCCTACGCCGCACACGCCCCCCCACACGTGTCAGTTCCCCGACCTCGAGCCTCAGCCTCACCGGGGGCCTAACCCTAACCCTAGCTGCGGCCCTTCGCCGGGCCGCCAGGCCTGAAGCCTGAGGCCTAGCCTCACGGCATGCCGCGCCCTACGCCGCACACGCTCCCCCACACGTGTCCGTACCCCAACCTCGAGCCTCAGCCTCACGGGGGGCCTAACCCTAACACTAGCTCCGGCAGTTCGCCGGGCCGCCAGGCCGGATGCCTGAGGCCTAGCGTCACGGCATGCCGCGCCCTACGCCGCACACGCCCCCCCACACGTGTCCGTACCCCGACCGCGAGCCTCAGCCTCACGGGGGACCTAACCGTAACCCTAGCTCCGGCCCTTCGCCTGGCCGCCAGGCCTAAGGCGTGAGGCCTAGCCTCACGGCATGCCGCGCCGTACGCCCCACACGCCCCCCCACACATGTCCGTACCCCGACCTCGAGACTCAGCCTCACCGGGGGCCTAACCCTAAACCTAGCTCCGGCCCTTCGCCGGGCCGCCAGGCCTGAAGCCTGAGGCCTAGCCTCACGGCATGCCGCGCCCTACACCGCACACGCCCCCCCACACGTGTCGGTACCCCGACCTCGAGCCTCAGCCTCACGGGGGGCCTAACCCTAACCCTAGCTCCGGCCCTTCGCCGGGCCGCCAAGCCTGAAGCCTGAGGCCTACCCTCACGGCATGCAGCACCCTACGCCGCACACGCCCCCCCACACGTGTCCGTACCCCGACCTCGAGCCTCAGCCTCACCTGGGGCCTAACCCTAACCCTAGCTCCGGCCCTTTGCCGGGCCGCCAGGACTGAAGCCTGAGGAATAGCCTCACGGCATGCCGCGCCCTACGACGCACACGCCCCCCCACACGTGTCCGTACCCCGACCTCGAGCCTCAGCCTCACCGGGGGCCTAACCCTAACCCTAGCTCCGGCCCTTTGCCGGGCCGCCAGGCCTATAGCCTGAGGCCTAGCCTCACGGCATGCCGCGCCCTACGCCGCACACGCCCCCCCACACGTGTCCGTACCCCGACCTCGAGTCTCAGCCTCACCGGGGGCCTAACCCTAACCCTATCTGCGGCCCTTCGCCGGGCCACCAGGTCTGAAGCCTGAGGCCTAGCCTCACGGCATGCCGCGCCCTACGCCGCACACGCCCCCCCACACGTGTCCGTACCCCGACCTCGAGCCTCAGCCTCACCGGGCGCCTAACCCTAACCCTAGCTCCGGCCCTTTGCCGGGCCGCCAGGACTGAAGCCTGAGGAATAGCCTCACGGCATGCCGCGCCCTACGACGCACACGCCCCCCCACACGTGTCCGTACCCCGACCTCGAGCCTCAGCCTCACCGGGGGCCTAACCCTAACCCTAGCTCCGGCCCTTTGCCGGGCCGCCAGGCCTATAGCCTGAGGCCTAGCCTCACGGCATGCCGCGCCCTACGCCGCACACGCCCCCCCACACGTGTCCGTACCCCGACCTCGAGTCTCAGCCTCACCGGGGGCCTAACCCTAACCCTATCTGCGGCCCTTCGCCGGGCCACCAGGTCTGAAGCCTGAGGCCTAGCCTCACGGCATGCCGCGCCCTACGCCGCACACGCCCCCCCACACGTGTCCGTACCCCGACCTCGAGCCTCAGCCTCACCGGGCGCCTAACCCTAACCCTAGCTCCGGCCCTTCGCCGGTCCGCCAGGCCTGAAGCCTGAGGCCTAGCCTCACGGCATGCCGCACCCTCCGCCGCACACGCCCCCCCTTCACGTGTCCCTAGCCCGACCTCGAGCCTCAGCCTCACCGGGGGCCTAACCCTAACCCTAGCTGCGGCCCTTCGCCGGGCCGCCAGGCCTGAAGCCTGAGGCCTAGCCTCACGGCATGCCGCGCCCTACGCCGCACACGCCCCCCCCACACGTGTCCGTACACCAACCTCGAGCCTCAGCCTCACGGGGGGCCTAACCCTAACCCTAGGTCCGGCCCTTCACCGGGCCGCCAGGCCTGAAGCCTGAGGCCTAGCCTCACGGCATGCCGCGCCCTACGCCGCACACGCCCCCCCACACGTGTCCGTGCCCCGACCTCGAGCCTCAGCCTCACCGGGGGGCTAACCCTAACCCTAGCTCCGGCCCTTCGCCGGGCCGCCAGGCCTGAAGCCTGAGGCCTAGCCTCACGGCAGGCCGCGCCCTCCGCCGCACACGCCCCCCCACACGTGTCCGTGCCCCGACCTCGAGCCTCAGCCTCACGGGGGGCCTAACCCTAACCCTAGCTCCGGCCCTTCGCCGGGCCGCCAGGCCTGAAGCCTGAGGCCTAGCCTCACGGCAGGCCGCGCCCTACGCCTCACACGCCCCCCCACACGTGTCCGTATCCCGACTTCGAGCCTCAGCCTCACGGGGGGCCTAACCCTAACCCTAGCTGCGGCCCTTCGCCGGGCCGCGAGGCCTGAAGCCTGAGGCCTAGCCTCACGGCAGGCCGCGCCCTACGCCTCACACGCCCCCCCACACGTGTCCGTATCCCGACTTCGAGCCTCAGCCTCACGGGGGGCCTAACCCTAACCCTAGCTGCGGCCCTTCGCCGGGCCGCGAGGCCTGAAGCCTGAGGCCTAGCCTCACGGCAGGCCGCGCCCTACGCCGCACACGCCCCCCTACACGTGTCCGTACCCCGACCTCGAGCCTCAGCCTCACCGGGGGCCTAACCCTAACCCTAGCTCCGGCCCTTCGCCGGGCCGCCAGGCCTGAAGCCTGAGGCCTAGCCTAACGGCATGCCGCGCCCTACGCCGCACACGCCCCCTCACACGTGTCCGTACCCCGACCTCGAGCCTCAGCCTCACGGGGGGCCTAACCCTAACCCTAGCTCCGGCCCTTCGCCGGGCCGCCAGGCCTGAAGCCTGAGGCCTACCCTCACGGCATGCCGCACCCTACGCCGCACACGCCCCCCCACACGTGTCCGTACCCCGACCTCGAGCCTCAGCCTCACCGGGGGCCTAACCCTAACCCTAGCTCCGGGCCGTCGCCGGGCCGCCAGGCCTGAAGCCTGAGGCCTAGCCTCACGGCAGGCCGCGCCCTACGCCGCACACGCCCCCCCACACGTGTCCGTACCCCGACCTCGAGCCTCAGCCTCACCGGGAGCCTAACCCTAACCCTAGCTCCGGCCCTTCGCCGGGCCGCCAGGCCTGAAGCCTGAGGCCTAGCCTCACGGCATGCCGCGCCTTACGCCGCACACGCCCCCCCACACGTGTCCGTACACCGACCTGGAGCCTCAGCCTCACCGGGGGCCTAACCCTAACCCTAGCTCCGGCCATTCGCCGGGCCGCCAGGCCTGAAGCCTGAGGCCTAGCCTCACGGCATGCCGCGCCCTACGCCGCACACGCCCCCCCACACGTGTCCGTACCCCAAGCTCGAGCCTCAGCCTCACCGGGGGCCTAACCCTAACCCTAGCTCCGGCAGTTCGCCGGGCCGCCAGGCCGGAAGCCTGAGGCCTAGCCTCACGGCATGCCGCGCCCTACGCCGCAAACGCCCCCCCACACGTGTCCGTACCCCGACCTCGAGCCTCAGCCTCACCGGGGGCCTAACCTTAACCCTAGCTCCGGCCCTTCGCCGGGCCACCAGGCCTAAGGCCTAGCCTCACGGCATGCCGCGCCCTACGCCGCACACGCCCCCCCCCCACATGTCCGTACCCCGACCTCGAGCCTCAGCCTCACCGGGGGCCTAACCCTAACCCTAGCTCCGGCCCTTTGCCGGGCCGCCAGGCCTGAAGCCTGAGGACTAGCCTCACGGCATGCCGCGCCCTACACCACACACGCCCCCCCACACGTGTCCGTACCCCGACCTCGAGCCACAGCCTCACCGGGGGCCTAACCCTAACCCTAGCTCCGGCCCGTCGCCGGGCCACCAGGCCTGAAGCCTGAGGCCTAGCCTCACGGCAGGCCACGCCCTACGCCGCACACGCTCCCCCACACGTGTCCGTACCCCGACCTCGAGCCTCAGCCTCACCGGGAGCCTAACCCTAACCCTAGCTCCGGCCCTTCGCCGGACCGCCAGGCCTGAAGCCTGAGGCCTAGCTTCACGGCATGCCACGCCTTACGCCGCACACGCCCACCCACACGTGTCTGTACCCCGACCTGTAGCCTCAGCCTCACCGGGGGCCTAACCCTAACCCTAGCTCCGGCCCTTCGCCGGGCCGCCAGGCCTGAAGCCTGAGGCCTAGCCTCACGGCGTGCCACGCCCTACGCCGCACACGCCCCCCCACACGTGTCCGTACCCCAAGCTCGAGCCTCAGCCTCACCGGGGGCCTAACCCTAACCCTAGCTCCGGCCCTTCGCCGGGCCGCCAGGCCTGAAGCCTGAGGCCTAGCCTCACGGCATGCCGAGCCCTACGCCGCACACGCCCCCCCACACGTGTCCGTACCCCGAACTCGAGCCTCAGCCTCACCCGGGGCCTAACCCTAACCCTAGCTGCCGCCCTTCGCCGGGCCGCCAGGCCTGAAGCCTGAGGCCTAGCCTCACGGCATGCCGCTCCCTACGCCGGACACGCCCCCCCACACGTGTCCGTAAGCAAACCTCGAGCCTCAGCCTCACGGGGGGCCTAACCCTAACCCTAGCTCCGGCAGTTCGCCGGGCCGCCAGGCCGGAAGCCTGAGGCCTAGCCTCACGGCATGCCGCGCCCTACGCCGCACACGCCCCCACACACGTGTCCGTACCCCGACCGCGAGCCTCAGCCTCACCGGGGGCCTAACCCTAACCCTAGCTCTGGCCCTTCGCCGGGCCGCCAGGCCTAAGGCCTGAGGCCTAGCCTCACGGCATGCTGCGCCCTACGCCGCACACGCCCCCCCACATGTGTGCGTACCCCGACCTCGAGCCTCAGCCTCACCGGGGACCTAACCCTAACCCTAGCTGCGGCCCTTCGCCGGGCCGCCAGGCCTGAAGCCTGAGGCCTAGCCGCACGGCATGCCGCGCACTACGCCGCACACGGCCCCCCACACGTGTCCGTACCCCGACCTCAAGCCTCAGCCTCACCGGGGGCCTAACCCTAACCCTAGCTCCGGCCCTTCGCCGGGCCGCCAGGCCTGAAGCCTGAGGCCTAGCCTCACGGCAGGCCGCGCCCTACGCCGCACACGCCCCCCCACACGTGTCGTACCTCGATCTCGAGCCTCAGCCTCAACGGGGGCCTAACCCTAACCCTAGCTCCAGCCCTTCCCCGGACCACCAGGCCTGAATCCTGAGGCCTAGCCTCACGGCATGCCGCGCCCTGCGCCGCACACGCCCCCTCACACGTGTCCGTACCCCGATCCCGAGCCTCAGCCTCACCGGGGGCCTAACCCTAACCCTAGCTCCAGCCCTGACCCTGACCCCTAGGCCTCCCCCGCAGCCTGAAGCCTGAGGCCTACCCTCACGGTATGCCGCGCCCTGAACCTCCCACGGCCCCTAAGACGCATCCGTACCCCGATCTCGAGCCTCAGCCTCACCGGGGGCCTAACCCTAACCCTAGCTCTAGCCCTTCCCCGGGCCGCTAGGCCTGAAGCCTGAGGCCTACCCTCACGGTATGCCGCGCCCTGCACCGCACATGCACCCTAACACTTATCCGTACCCCGATCTCGAGCCTCAGCCTCACCGGGGGCCTAACCCTAACCCTAGCTCCAGCCCTTCCCCAGTCCGCTAGGCCTGAAGCCTGAGGCCTACCCCCACGGTATGCCGCGCCCTGCACCGCACACGCGCCCTAACAGACATCCGTACCCTGATCTCGAGCCTCAGCCTCACCCCGGGCCTAACCCTAACCCTAGCTCACGCCCTTCCCCGGGCCGCTGGGCCTGAAGCCTGAGGCCTACCCCCACGGTATGCCGCGCCCTGCACCGCACACGCGCCCTAACAGACATCCGTACCCTGATCTCGAGCCTCAGCCTCACCCCGGGCCTAACCCTAACCCTAGCTCTCGCCCTTCCCCGGGCCGCTGGGCCTGAAGCCTGAGGCCTACCCTCACGGTATGCCGCGCCCTGCACCGCACACGCCCCCTAATACTCATCCGTACCCCGATCTCGAGCCTTAGCCTCACCGGGGGCCTAACCCTAACCCTAGCTCCAGCCCTTCCCCGGGCCGCTGGGGCAGAAGCCTGAGGCCTATCCTCACGGTAGGCCGCGCCCTGCATCGCACACGCCCCCTAACACGCATCCGTACCCCGATCTCGAGCCTCAGCCTCACCGGGGGCCTAACCCTAACCCTAGCTCCAGCCCTGACCCTGACCCCTAGGCCTCCCCCGCAGCCTGAAGCCTGAGGCCTACCCTAACCGCACGCCGCCCCCTACGACGCACGTGCCCCCTAGCACCCATCTGCACCACGATCTCGACCCTCAGCCTCACCGGGGGCCTAACCCTAACCCTAGCTCCAGCCCTGACCCTGACCCCTAGGCCTCCCCCGCAGCCTGAAGCCTGAGGCCTACCCTAACGGCACGCCGCGCCCTACGACGCACGTGCCCCCTAAGACGCATCCGCACCCCGATCTCGACCCTCAGCCTCACCGGGGGCCTAACCCTAACCCTAGCTCCAGCCCTGACCCTGATCCCTAGGCCTCCCCCGCCACCTGAACCCTGAGGCCTACCCTAACGGCACGCCGCGCCCTACGATGCACACGCCCCCTAACACGCATCTGCACCCCGATCTCGACCCTCAGCCTCACCGGGGGCCTAACCCTAACCCTAGCTCCAGCCCTGTCCCTGACCCCTAGGCCTCCCCCGCACCTGAAACCTGAGGCCTACCCTAAAGGTACGCCGTGCCCTGCGACGCGCACGCCGCCTAACACGTATCCTCACCCCGATCTCGACCCTCAACCTCACCGGGTGCCTAACTGTAACCCTAGCTCCAGCCCAGACCCTGACCACGGGACCTCACCCGCAGCCTGAAACCTGAGGCCTACCCTAACGATGACCGATACCCTGGCCCGTACACTCCCCCTAGCACGTATCTGTACCCCAGTCTTGTCCCTAACCCTCTCCCGGCGCTAAGCCTATCCGTAAGTCCTGTTCGTGAGACTCGTAGAATTAAGATCTTAGTCCCTTTGTTCTCCATTTTTGTGCAACCAATCCAGTTAAAATAGGAGGCGTTAACAACTGTAAAATTAATATTAAAACGATCTCATTCTCTTAGGATTTCAGGAGTGTAATTCTGAAAGCTGGTCTGGAACTGACACTGGCACTGAGAGACTTCGTAGCCAGTTTTCTAATTCTACCTAAGTAGGTTTTAACTTCTGACGTAGTATTGATGTATCCATAACAGTAGCTAATGACCACTACACATATTTCTCTTCTTTCTATTAGTATCTGATCTAACATCATTGTTTGGAATTTAATAGTTAAGAGAGGATTCCTTGAAAACGTATGGTTGCAGCTATCAGCAGACATTATTTTGAGAATGGCTAGTGGCATCCTGAGTGTGATATAGCTAAGAAATTGAATTTCAACAATACAGGAATGTGGGGACTTACCTGGCGGTTCAGTGTTTAAGACTTCACCTTCCAATGCAGGGGTTGCCAGTTGGATCCCTGGGCAGGGTGCTAAGATCCCACATGCCTCGCAGCCAAAAAACCAAAACATGAAACAGAAACAATATTGTAATAAATTCAATAGAATTACAAAATGGTCCACATCAAAAAAAAAACTTAAAAAGAAAACATAAAAATTACAGGAATGCATCTAAATCACATCTACAATGGTCACTTAGGTTTATGTTGGGTGTCTGAGCCCTAGTTACTCCTTTTTGACTGTCAAATGCATTCCCATCCTCAATGCCAAAGCAGATGTACAATTCGTATCCAAAAGACCGTAAAACAGGTCACTTTGGTCAGTAAAATTTAAGTTAAACCAGGTATAAGCCAGAGTGACTTCCTCACACCTCAATACGTGAGGAGTTTTTTTCCCTTTTCATTACAAGTCTTTCCATAGAAAGCATTGGTGATCAAAATGTCAATCCATCAGTGTCAGAATGATTCAGCTGTTTGGCCCATGTGTAGACCATGTCCCTCAGTGCTAGGCCTCCTTTATATTTGCCTAGTTAATCCACATTGGGGGAATACTGATCAGCTATCGTGAACATGCTCAGAGCTATGTTAATGAGAAAACGCTTTATATAGGCCATACATTTTATTATTCATACCCAATTGTCACACAAGCATTGTACATGTGCTTTTAGCAGTAGACCTAAAGCAAACAGTGAAACATCATGAGTAAGTACATTCTGATCATTTCACTAGATAGTTTTCCTTTCCTCTTAAACATCAGGGCAAAATGAAGCCAACACAGTAACCTTCATAAATACACACTTCAGTACAGAGGTGTCATTTATCCAATTACTCCAAGTCCTAAGTAGCTTGAGCGCAAGGACTTCCCTGTGTCTGGAAAACACAGATCAAAGCCAGTAACAAAAAACCAAATACATTATAACCATACTCACCGGTTGACTCAGTAACCAATCCTTTCATTAACTTTTTATGAAGCCATCCGATTCTACATTAAGATTTTTCATTTCTTACCCAGTTTGGCATTATGATATGAAACTTATCAGAGACCTGTGCTTGCCAAAAGGTCGTTCACATAGATCTTCTTGAAGATGGAGCACTTTTGCAAAGTGCTAGAGCACAACAGCAACTATCTATAAAACACATGAGGACTTAAAATTCATGGTTAAACATTTGATCACAATGTAAATGACAAAAGAAACCATGATTGCTGCTACATACAACATTTTAAAATATATAGAATTATGAGTGAAAAAATTTTACCAGGACATACTAGATTTTTAGGAATTCCATGTAATTTAACATACTAATCAAACATTTCTCTCTGAGATGGCTCAAGGGCCTTCTAAAGCATCTCAAAGTTAGCTGGAGATTAAAAAAACTGTTAGAATTGGCCAAACAACACTTACTCACTGAACCAAAGCAAAGAGATTTCAAACAAAAATAGAGATCACAGACACAGGCAAAGGAACTCACAAGCTCTTTGCAATCAAAAGCAGCATTCCAAGAAAACTTTGGAGGGAGAAACCAAATCCAGGCTTGGCCTAACCCACTTCCAACAAAATCCATCTTAGAAAATCCTGGTCATGCACAACTCTTTTCTCAATGTTCCCTTTTCACAAATGTTCATCACCTTCTGTATCCATCTTATGTTGCCCCTTATTATTTTCTGCATTCAGAAACCACCAGCTCTAGTACAAAGTGACTTTCTTTTCTCTTTGTACCATTAGCCTGTTACCTAGCTGCTCACTTTCTTTATTACGTAGCTTCATAAATGCTTGAACATATGGAACTTCTTTTGTCTTTCTCTTCCTGTGACAAAATAACTCTAGCTGAAGGATAGTATAGTCATTTAGGCTACCATTCAAAGACCACCTTTCCTCGTTCTTCAAGAATGTATCCATACATTGGCCAGACAAAATTACAATAGAATTTCATTCTTTTCATAGTCTTAGGTTTACAACTATAGGTTGACCTGTATGCCAGGATTTTGCCCATTGGCTAGCAGATGGAACTGAAGAAGAAGCACTTCTTATGTTTGAACTATAGAACACTCACACACAGACTAAGAACAAAACAAAATCCTAAACACCAACCGAAGCCTCAAACCAAAGGAACCAGAAACCAAAGAGAAACCAAAAACCAAACAGCACAAGGCTCAAATCAGCTTCCAAGTCTCAACTTAGCCTGTGACCTCTGTTCAAGTGGTGCACCTCCCAAATGAGATTTCCTGGAATGAAAAGTCACCCAAATGGGAACCAAGGTTCCCCCAAATGTACCGGGCTAAAAGGACCTCAGACTGCATGCCAGAGTGTTACCCCATGCTGGCTGAGTTGCTGCAACATCCCAAATGTTATTTTTCTGGTTCCCCAAAATAGTCCCTTGAAGTAGGACATTTGGGGCACTCCAGGCAGGAGGAAGAGAGGAATGTCCTCAAGGCAAAGACAGCCTCAGCAGCTGCTAGGGTGGTTCCTCTTCCACCATCTACTCCTGCCCCAGAGTTCTAACTGCTGGGATGACTGGGGCTCGGCCTTTCCAGGCAAGGGTCCCAGGTGGTCTGACCTCTAAAGGAATTCTGCAACTCTACACTCTCTCGGAAGAGGCTGGTGTGGAGAAAATCTCAGTGTCTGATCAAGTCAGGGTACCTACAGGGGACATCCCCAAGTCAGACCCACATTGGGTACTAAAAGTAATGTCGAAAACTCGACCTCTGTGCACCAGTGCCAAATCGAATCTCAGAGAGAGGGGTTTGCAGGAAGTAGAAAAGAATAGCTTTACTGCTTTGGCAGCCAAAGGGGGACACAGAAAACTCGTGCCCTCAAAAACCATGTGTCCCAATGCAGGAGGATCTGGTGAGGAGGTTTACAGCAATGGTTTAAGGAAACAGTTGATCTTAAGGATTAGTGTGTGTACAGGGCCTTAACTCACTTTAATCTGGCCTCAGATGGTCTCTTGATGAGCTTCTCTGGAATGAAGAAGACTAAAATCTTCTATTTTGTGGGGGTTTTAGGTTGGTAAAGAGCCCAAAGATACTCTTACCTGTATCCCTTGAGGGAAAACCAGGATCCTGGCCCAAGGCTGCACTATTGCTTCTTGATGGTTTCTCTCTTGTCTCTGCATCTCCTCCTTTCCCTGATGAGCAACTGTTCGAACCTGCCCTTTGGAACTCAGGGAAGGTCCTGGAATCTCTAGCCTAACTAAGGCCCTGACACTGTTCCTAACTCAGACCCTGACACTCTCCCTAACTAAGGCACTGACACTACTCCTAACTCACTCCCTGACACTGTACCTAACAAAGGTTCTGATGCTAATCCTAACTCAAGCCCTGACACTGTCTCTAACTAAGGCCCAGCATCTGTCCCTAATACAGGCCCTGCTACCAGCAATAACAAAAATCCAGACACTATGCTGAGCTAATATCCTGACCCATTTCTAACCAAGGTCCTGACACTGTCCCTAAGAAAGCCCTGTTGCTATCCCGACGTGAAGACCTGAGGCTGTGCCTAACTCAGGCCCTGATAATGGCTTTAGCAAAGCTCCTGAGGCTGATCCTAATGAGGCCCTTATGCTGCTCCTAAGTCATGCCCTGATAGTATCCCTAGCTAAGGACCTGACACTAGGCCTCACTCGAGCTCTGTCACTCTCCTTAAGTCTGGCTCTGACGCTGTCCCTACCTCAAGCCCTGACATTGGTCCTAAATTAGGTCCTGATGCTCTAAGTAACTAAGGTCTTGGCACTATCCCTAGTTCATGTCCTGACACTATTCCTAGACCTTAACCTAACCTTGTGTTTAACTAATGTCTAGCCTCTTATACTAAATAAATCCCTGTCGCTGTCCCTAACTAAGGCCCTGAAATTAGTCCCGAGGCCGTGACCCTGTCCCTAACTGAGGCCTGGAGGTCCTAACTCAGGCCCTGACACTACAACCTAACTCAGTACCTAACAAAGGCTCTGATGCTTGTCCTAGGTCATGCCCTGACACTGTCTCTGGGGCCCTGCTGCCGTCAATATCTAAAGTCCTGACATTATCCTGAGCCAATATCTTCACCCATGTCTTTCCAAGGTCCTGAAACTGTCCCAACATAAGCCCTGACGCTGTCCCTAAGTGAGGCCCTGAGGCTGTCCCTAACAGAGGCCATGAGAATGTCTTTAAAGAAGACCCTAACGCTGATCCTACAGACGCCTTTATACTACTCCTAAATCATGCCCTGACACTGTCCCTAACTCAGGCCCTAAAGATAGGCCTCACTTAGGCCCTGTTGCCGTACCTTAGTTAGGCTCTGACACTATCCCTACATCAGCCCTGACACTGGTCCTGATTAAGGCTCTGACTCTGGTCCTAAGTAAGGCCGTGATGCTCTCAATAACTAAGGTCTTCACGCTATCCGTAGCTCACTTCCTGACACTACGCCTCGCCTGGAAGCTGACTCTGTCCCGAGCTAATGTTCTGCCTCTTATACTCCCTGAAGCCCTAATGCTCTCCCTAACTAAGGCCTTGACGCTCTCAATAACTAAGGTCTTCACGCTATCCGTAGCTCACTTCCTGACACTACGCCTCGCCTGGAAGCTGACTCTGTCCCGAGCTAATGTTCTGCCTCTTATACTCCCTGAAGCCCTAATGCTCTCCCCAACTAAGGCCCTGACTAGCTCTAACTAAAACCCTGACACACTCTAACTACGGCCCGAAATCTGTCCCTAATATAGGCCTTGCTGACGGCAATAACTAAAATCCGGACACTATGCTGAGCTAATATCCTGAACCATTTCTAACCAAGGTCCTGACACTGTCCCTAAGAAAGCCCTGTCGCTGTCCCTACGTGAAGACATGAGGCTGTGCCTAACTCAGGCCCTGAAGCTATGCCTAACTGAGGCCTTGATGCTGTGCCTAACTCAGGCCCTGACCATGTCTTTAACTAAGACCCTAATGCTGATGCAACAAAGGCCCTGATGCTGCTCCTAAGTCATGCCCAGACAGTGTCCCCAGCTAAGGGCCTGATGCTACGTCTCACTCAGGCCCTGTCGCTCTCCCTAAGTCAGGCTCTGATGCTGTCCCTACCTGAAGCCCTGATACTGGTCCTAAATAAGGCCCTGATACTCTCAGTGACTAAGGTCTTGACACTATCGCTAGGTCATTTCCTGACACGATCCCTAACCCTAACCCTGTCCCTAGCAAATGTCCTGCCTCTTATACTAACCGGAAGCCTTTATGCTGTGAATCCCTCAGGCCCTGAATTTAGCCCCAAGGCCGTGGCACTGTCCCTAACTAAGGCCTAGATGCTCGTCCTAAATCCCACACTGACACTGTTCCTAACTCAGGCCCTGACACTGTACCTAACAGAGAACCAGATGCTAGTCCTAACACAGGCCCTGACACTGTGTCTAACTAAGGCCCTGCTGCCATCAATATCTAAAGTCCTGACAGTATCCTGAGCTTATATTCTGACCCATCTCTTACTAAGGTCCTGAAACTGTCTCTAATAAGCCTTGACGCTGTCCCTAAGTGAGGCCCTGACGCTGTCTCTAACAGAGGCCCTGATAATGTCTTTAACAAACCCCTTAGGCTGTTCCTACTGAGGCCCTTATGGTGCTCCTAAGTCATTCTCTGACACTGCCCCAAGCTAAGGGCCTGACTCTAGGCCTCACTCAGGCCCTGTCGCTCTCCCCAAGTCAGGCTCTGACGCTGTCCCTACCTGAAGCCCTGACACTGGTCCTAAATTAAGCACTGATGCTCTAAGTAGCTATGGTCTTGATACTATCCCTAGGTCATTTCCTGACGCTATCCCTAGACCTTAACCTAACCTTGTCTTTAACTAATGTCGAGCCTCTTATGCTAAATAAATCCCTGATGCTGTCCCTAACTAAGGCCCTGAAATTAGTCCTGAGGCCATGACCCTGTCCCTGAGACCTGGAAGCTGTCCTTAACAAAGGCCCAAGGTCCTGAAACTGACACTATCAGTTAAAGAACTGAGGCCCTGACACTCTCCCTAATTAAGGACTGAGGCTGTCTCTAACTAAGGCCCTGAGTCTGTCTTTAACTAATGGCCTCACTCTTTCCCTAACAAAGGCCCTGACGCAGTCCCTAACTAAGGCCCTGACACGGTCCCTAATAACATGAGCTGTCTCTCATTAATGCCCTGATGCGGCCCATAAATGATGTACTGAAGACGGCACTAAGGTCCTGACGATGTTACTAATGACCCCAAATGTCTCTTACTAAGGCCCTCAAATTACCCGAGGCCCTAAAGATGTCCATAACTAAGTCTCTGACACTATCTCTAACTAAGACCCTCAAGTTATCTTTAACTGAGGCCATAACAGTGTCCCTAACAAGAACTTGACATTGTCTCTAACTAAGGCCCCGAGTCTGTCTTTACCTAACGGCCTCACTTTTTCCCCAACTACTCCCTGACGCTGCCCCTAACCAAGGCCCTGATGGTGTGCCTAATTGCCTGAGCTGTCTTTCACTAATAACCTGACTCTGCCGATAAGTAACACCCTGGTTATGTCCCTAATGAACAGCCTGAAGTGTCTCTTACTAAGGTCCTCAAGGTTTTCTCTGAGGCCCTGACACCCTCCTTAATTAACGCCTTGACACTTCCTTTACCTAATGGCCTGATGCAGTTCCGACCTGAGATGCTGATGCTCTAAGACCTTGAAGTCTCTACCTGAGAAGCTGACACTGTCTGTAACTAATTTCCTGACTTTTTCCTTAACTAACATCCTAATTTTGTCTCTAAATAACGGCCTGACACTGGTCCTAACTACAGCCCTGATGCTGACCCTATCTAAGGCCCTGATGATGTCCCTACTAGACTTAGATGTCCCTCACTGTGGTCCTGATCCTGTCCATTACTAAGGCCCTGAATATGTGCTTAAGTAAGTCTCTGACACTGTCCTCAGGCGCTGACCCTCTTCCTAACTAAGGGCCTTGACGCTGTCTCTAAAGAACGCCCTGACACTGCCCCTAAATAACGGCCTGACACTGGTCCCAAGGATGGACCTGATCCTGTCCGTGACTAAGGCCCTGAAGATGTCCCTCATTAAGTCTCTGACACTGCCCTTAATAAGCCCCTGACGCTGTCCCTATCTAATGGCCTAAGCTATAACTTACAAAGTCCCTAACACTATCCCCAAGACGCTGACGCCCTCCCTAACTTAGCCTTTGATGCTGTCCCTTAGTGCCTAAGCGGTCACAAAATAATACCCTGATTCTATCGCTAAGGCCCTGAATATATCCCTGAGAAAGTCTCTGAAGTGTCCCTAACTAACGGCCTAAACTCTCTCTTACTAAGTCCCTCAAGTTATCTCTGAGGGCCTGACAGCACTGGCCCTAACTAACGTCCTGATGCTGAACCTAACTAAGGCCTTGATGCCGATTCTACCTGAGGCCCGAGAACTGTCTGTAACCAATGACCTGCCTCTTTCCCTAACTAACACCCTAGTTTGGTCCCTCATTAACGTCCTGACACTGGTCGACACTACAGCCCTGATGCTGGCTCAATCTAAGGCCTTGACGATGTCCCTAATAGCCTTAGATGTCCCTCACTGTGGGCCTGACCCTGTCCCTAACCAAGGCCCTGACCCTCTTCCTAACTAAAGCTGTGATGATTTCTCTACCTGAGGTACTGGCACTGTCTATAATAACGGCCGACTCTTTCCCTAACACCCTTATGCTGTCCCTAATAGCCTCGTGTACCTCTCAATAATGCCCTGAGCCTGTCCATAACGAAGGCCCTGAATATGTCCCTAAGTATGTCTCTGACGCTGTCCTTAACTAAAGCCCTGATGCTCTCTCTACCTAAGGCACTGACACTGTCTGTAATAATGGCCTGACTCTTTCCCTAACTAACACCCTGATGCTATCCCTAATTGAGGCCCTGAAGATGTCCCTAATACCCTTAGGTGTTCCTCAGTATCACCCTGATCCTGTCCATAACGAAGGCCCTGAATATGTCCCTAGCTAAGTCTCTGATGCTGGCCCTAACTAAGGCCCTGATGCTGTCTCTACCTCAGAATCTGACATTTGAACGTCCTGACTCTCCCTAACATCCTGACGCTGCCCCTAAGTGAGGCCCCGACACTCTTCTTAACTAAGGACTTGCCGCTGTCCCTACCTAACACCCTGACACTGTCTGTAACTAACGACCTGACTCTTTCCCTGACTAACACCCTCGTTTTGGCCCTAACTAACGCCCTGACACTGGTTCTAATTATGGCCAAGATGCTGGCTCCAAGGCCCCGAAGATATCCCTAAGTAACAGCCTGAACTGTGTCTAACTAAGGCTCTCACGTTTTCTCTAACTGAAGCACTGACACTGTCCCTTATAGTCTAAGCTGTCACTAAATAATGCCCTGGTCCCGTCCATAACTAAGGCCCTGAATATGTCCCTAAGTACATCTCTGACGATGTCCTTAACATCCCGAACTCTCTTCAAGTTACCTCTGAGGCTCTGACACCGGCCCTTCCTAAGGCCTCACCCCGGGCTTGTCCCAGGCTGCGCGCAGTTTTCTCTCGTCCGCGTCTCTAGCCAGCTGCCTGCCGTCGGCCACTCTAAGAGTCTGCGGTGCAGCGGTCCCACGTGGGACGTGCCTGTGTCGGCTCAGCTGTGGGAGGAGAGTCACGGCCGCTCCGCCCTCCAGGGGACGGCGGCTCCGGGTAGGAATCTCTCCGCCGGTGTCTGGACACAGGGTTCTGTGCCCTTGTTTGCTGTAAATCCCTTGGAGTTACCTCTATTTTTTTTTAATGGCTATCCCCCTCAGCATATTCATAATTTAAATTATTTACCACATTAAAATTCAGGAATGACATTATTACAAAGAGCAGGAAGACACCGGATGCCCCCCCCAATGATCTAGTACTTGGAGGATTTACAATTCTAATGAGAAAACACTCACTCTCCTCACCTTCTTGGGCGTCAGCACAAGGCGGGGATCAGCTGCGTCCTTTATTTGTCCCTCTGATTTTCCAGAACCTTTCCTTCGAGAAGAAATCTCTGGGCTCTGCGGGAACTGTGAGTGGTGGCCATCAGGTAAATCTGAGACTGAAAAGCAAGAGGAAGAGAGCTAGAGGCGGAGGTGAGAATCGGTGATGGGGAGAAGCAGGGGCATCCACGTTCAATCGCAGGCTGAGAGTCTGGGTTAGTCTCCAACGAAGCCAAGGACCCCCAGGAGCTGACCCCGCTGGCCTTGTCACCTGGTGTGGGGACTGGGGACAGCCAGACCTCCATGGCCACTCTCAGAGAAATCAAGAAGGTGGGAGCGCACCCCTGAGAGCCAGACTGAAAACTGGTCATGCTGTGAAACAATAAGATGCCCTTTCCAGAAAAGTGAAGACTGCTCTCTTGGTTCTCAAAGACTTGCAAATACTCCGTGTCCTTCTGGAGGCATGCTGAAGCCTTCAGCCTTTGAGGGCAGTAACGGGAGTGCATCTGGGCTCAAAGCCATCCAGCACTCACTCCTTGAGGGTGCTGAGGATGACCCGCGTCCACCCCTCGGGTGCTGTGGGCCTGAAACCCCCTGACCACCGAGGACGGGAGGGGCCGCGCAGATGCTCCACTGGATACCGGGGACTGGGCTGGTGGGTTACAGGCCTTAATCAGATACATGGTTTGCAAACATCTTGTGCCATTTGGGATGGCGGATTACCTTATTCCTTGCTCCTTTCATACACAACGGTTTTTCATTTTGAGGAAGTCCAATTCATCTATTTTGTCTTTTGCTGCTTAGGCTTTCAGTAGATCTAAGAAATCATGACCAAATCCAAGGTCATGAAGATTTATTCTCATGTTTTCTTCTGCGAGTTTTATAATTTTGGTTCTTGCAACTAGGCCTTTGGTCCATTTTGCGTTGATTTTGTATATGGGGTGGGGGTAGGTAAGGGTCCAACTTTATTCTTCTGCATGTGGGTATCCAGTTGTTCCAGAACGTGTGCTAACTGTGTGGGAGAAAATACCTGCAAATGATGTGACCAACAAGGGCTTAATTCTAAAATATACAAACAGCTCATACAACTCAAAAAAAGGAAAAAAAAATCAAAAAGTAGGCAGAAGGTCTAAATAGACATTTCTCCAAAGAAGACATACAGATGGCCAATAGGCACATGAAAAGATGCTCCACATCGCTGATTATTAGAGAATGCAAATCAAAACTACAGTGAGTTATCACCTCATAGTGGTCAGAATGGCCATCATTAAAATGTGTGAAAATAAATGCTGGAAGGGGTGTGGAGAAAAGGGAACCCTCCTACACTGTTGGTGGGAATGTAAATTGATGCAGCCACTATGGAAAACAGTATGGAGGTTCCTCAACAACTAAAAATAGAGCTACCATATGATCCAGCAATCCCGCTCCTGGGCACATATCCAGACAAAACTATAATTCAAAGAGATACGTGCACCCCAGCATTCACAGCAGCACTATTCACAATAGCCAAGACGTGGAGGAAACCTGAATGTCCCTCAACAGATGAGTGGATATAGAAGATGTGGTACATATATGCAATGGAATATTACTCAGCCATAAAACAGAATGAAATAATGCCGTTTGCAGCTACATGGATGGACCTAGAGATGATTATCATACAAAGTGAAGGAAGTCAGACAGAGAACGACAAATACCATATGATATCTCTTATATGTGGATGATAAAATGAGACCCAAATGAACCCATCTACAGAACAAAAACAGACTCACAAATATAGAAAACAGACTTGTGGTTGTCAAGGGGAAGACAGGGGAGAGGGATGGATTGGGAGTTTAGGATTAGTAGATGCAAATTACTATATAGAGGATGGATAGACAAGGTCTTACTGTACAGCACAGGGAACTGTATTCAATAGCCTGTAATAAACCATAATGGAAAAGAATATGAAAAATATGTATATATGTATGTATATACGAATCACTTTGCTGTACAGCAGAAATTAACACGACATTGTAGGTCAACTATACTTCAGTATCAATTAGTTTGAAGGCACTTTTATAAATTAGGTCTTATTTCTCTTGTCCTTTCATCCTGGGACAGATGTATAACAGAAACTAACCTGGATTACTCCGCGATGAACTCATATCACACAGAATTTTAACTGTTGAACAAACCATGAATACCAGTTACACCATGGGATGTCCTGATCCAATATGTAGTTTGTAAACCTTGTAGCAAGACTGCAGAATCCACTAAATTTGGAATTCAAACTGAAATGAAGCCACCTGTCCCATGACTGCTCCACAACTAGTTATACAACATCAATTGGAAACCATATACAATCAAATGAATGTAGATAGAAACAACTATAGCCTTCCTTTTTTTTCTTTTAGATGAAGATGGTATTTAAGGCGATGTCTTGGGCCATTTCAGGGTGTTACTCAATTTCCTGGGTATCTCCCATGCACACAGGAGGTACACGTGGTAGTTAACTTGTTTGTGCAACTATATGAAGGTAGTTAATACCACAACACTACATACGTAAAGTGAATTAAATGCTAAAGTCATGTTTTGTATTTTTAATGACAATGAAAAAAAGTGTAGCGCTGATTTTTTTTTTTTTTTTTTTGCGGTATGCGGGCCTCTCACTGTTGTGGCCTCTCCCGTTGCGGAGCACAGGCTCCGGACGCGCAGGCTCAGCGGCCATGGCTCACGGGCTTAGCTGCTCCGCGGCATGTGGGATCTTCCCGGACCAGGGCACGAACCCGTGTCTCCTGCATCGGCAGGCGGATTCTCAACCACTGCGCCACCAGGGAAGCCCAAGCGCTGATATTTATTACAAAAATGAACATTAAAAACATTCTTAGTGAAAAAAGCCATACAGAAAAGGCCACCCAGATCCCATACTCATCTTGTCTGCTTCAAATCCATCAAGGTTGTCCAAATGAGGGGGAAACTCAGTAATGGTTCCAGAAAAAGAAAACTGGATCAGGATGGAAAAAGACATTTTCACACAGTTGGGACAGCAGGTGAAAGTTGACGTGGGGCTGAGTATTAAATTATACTGTGGACATCAGGATTTCTTCATTTAGGGGGTATATGCTGGTTCCTTGGGCGAAACACACTGAGCATTTTGTGTGAAGTGGCGAACGTGAGTACTTTTTGCCATCATTGCAACTTTTCTGTACATTTTAAATTACTGGAAAGTAAATTACTTTTCTAGACAACCATGTCAGTATCATGCCAGAAAATCAGAAAAGACAGACATCAAATTTTGTTATAGAGGCCAACACTTACCCAGACCAAGTTCAACCACGGTTGTGATACTTATTTCCCTTGTAGGAGTCCGCATGGTACAAAGAGGCACCGTGGGAAGAGTATATTAGTAGCTACCATGTCTTGGGTCCTGCGGATTACCGGGGTTGCAGTAGAAACTGTGAGATTTTAGTATTGCAATTTTTCACATTACTTCAAACACTACGTTAAAAATAATTTCAGTAAAGTTGCAAACTATGCAATCAATATACACAAATCAGTTGTTTCTATACACTAATAATGAACCACCAGCAAGAAAAATTAAGAAAACAATCCCATTTACAATTCCATCAAAAAGTACGAACTATTTAGCAATAAATTTAACCACGGACATGAAAGACCTATACACAGAAAACTATAAAGCATTGATAAAGGAACTGAAGACACAATAGAAAACAATATTCCATGCTCATGCATCAGAAAAATTACTATTATTAAAATGTTTATTCTACCTAAAGCCATCAACAAACAGTGCCAGGAAAACTAGACACCAGACTCCAAAGAACGACACTGGTCACCATCTACACTGCACGTAAAACTAACTAAAAGCGCACAGTATTCCACGAAAACCCTTTCTCTCCTGAGTCCCCTGAAGACGCACCCCACCCACCCAGCAGTCAGCTGCACAGGAAGATTCTCCACACTTGCTCATTTTTTCCTCTTGCAGAGTCTCCTCACCAGTGGTTCCCGAGAAAACCCAGCTCCTGTCAGTGTGGACAATGCCTCATGGTCCAGAAACCTAAGCCCTGACAGGAGACAAAGCTCCTGTCTGCTTGTCACGGAGCAAAGTCTGTGGGCAGGGTGCACCTGTGCCCCCAGGGACAGACAGGTGGGTCCGGCGCCCCCTGTGGGACGTCAGAGAAGTGCCGGGAGCGCCGCACTCACAAACCCAGAGGCCTCATCCGGAAGGCTGTTCTGCTGTATATACTAAGTTTGGAAATCCAAACTGAAATGCAGCCAAGTATCTCACTGTATCTTCTCAAAAGATGGCTAAGGAGCAATTAATTACAAACCATATGTAATGAAATGAATGTAGACACAAACTTTACAACTTCAAACAAAATTCACTCAAAATTGCCCATAGACAAATTTAAATGACCAAACTATAAAAATCCTAGAAAAAAAGATAATCTACATGACTTTGAGTCTGGTGACCTCATTCAGAAAACTGGAAGACAAACCACAAACTGCAAGAAACTATTTCCAAAACACATATCTGATAAAGGATTTGTACTCCAGTTATGCCAACAACGCCATTAAAATTTGGTAAAGATTGAAACACACACCTGGCTCAAGAAGATAAACAGGCAGTAAACCATACAAGAATATACTCAGGATGCTGGTGGAATGCATGTACAACCAACTTCAGAAGACAGTTTGGCAGTTTTTTGCCAAATCTAAACAGTCTCACCTTAGGATCCAAGAAGTGTACCTCTTGTATTTAGACAACTGCTTTGAAAAACTGTGTTCAAACCAAAACTAGCATCAAGTAATGCACAGCAGCTCTATTCATAATGGGTAAAAACGTAAAGATATCAGGATGGCCTTCCGTAGATGAATTCATAAGCAAATTAGGGCACACCCACGTCAAGGGGAGCAGAACACACCACCCCAAAATGGGCCCATTTGACAAAAGGACTATTGGGACTGATTAAGTTAAGAAACAGCAGACGCAGGAGAATCGTTCAAAACCAAGTAGAAAATGCCCTTTTAGGAGGGAAATGTACATTTATTAAGGATATCTCCATTTGTAAGGGTATGTCCCTCTCTGGACCAGGATTTGGTCTAACTATCAAGAAAAGCTTGTTGGTACTTCCCTGCTGGTCCAATGGTTAAGACTCCATGCTCCCAATGCAGGGGACCAGGGTTTAATCGCTGGCCAGGGAACTAGATCCCACATGCTGCAATTAAGCATGTCACAACTAAAGATTCACAGGCCACAACTAAGACCCGGTGCAGCCAAATAAATAAAAGTTAAAAAAAAACTTGTCAATGAAATAGGCCTGGATGTAAATCTGTGTAACAACCATACCCTTGTTTACTGGGCTTTGACCAATAACATCCCTTAAATGGCTTCCTCCATTCCCTAACATCTTTCTTTTGTTCTCAGCAGAAGATAGCATTTAAGCTAATGGCTTGGGCCATTTCGGGGAATGACTCAGTTTTCCTGGGTATCTTTCAAGTATACAGGAGGTATGCACAGTATATATTAAACTTCCGATTGTTTTCTCCAGTTCGTCTTTTTCATTACAAGAGAGATCTCAATAAAGAACATAGAAGTGTAGAGGGAAAATTATTTTTCATCTCATATACGTGCAATGCAATAGTATTCAGAGATATAAAGGAGTGGACCATCAACCAGTGCAAAAAAAAAATAGATGCATCTAACACTTACATTGCTAAGTGAAAGAATCCAGTCTGAAGTGCTACACACTGTACGACCTCATCTATGTGACATTCTAGAAAAGGCAAAACTGACAACGGTAAACAGTTTACGGAATATGTGGTTGAAACAGTCCATATGATACTTTAGTGGTGAATAATTGTCACTATGCATTTGTCTACACCCACAGAGTTTTTACAACCCAACAAGTAATTTACAATCTATTCAAACTTAGCTACTTAGGATATGAGAGTGTCAAAGACTGGAATGCAGAATGTAACAAAGAATCTAACTGATTCAGAAATGTATGAAAAAACTCACTGTTGGTAGCGGGACAGATGGGCTGACCTGAGTTAACTTTGGAAATGTACACACTCTGTAGGCCAAAGACAAAATGTGCCATACATACACAGGGGACTCTATGTTCCTTCCCATGAGGGGTAGTAGCTAACGGTACTGAAACTATCATATCAGTAATCGAATGGAACAAGCGCTTAATTGAATAAATGACAAATGGTGGAAGCCAGGTTTCTTACCACTGCAGTGGGATGTTACAGTCAAACAAAGGGAGAAGGTTACAGTATCCATGTCATAACAGATACGGTTGGAGATATCAGTATAAACTATCTTTAGCCTACACATAGTTCCACATGGAAATCTTTATAATTATGTGTATAGATATAGCCTGGGATACATGCATATATTTCTATGTACTGTCAGCTGAGCACATTTAGCTCCCACATGTAAGTTTTTAAAACCATTCTCTAATAAAAAGAACAAGGGCTCTTTGAAGAAAGGGCTGATGCTAGGACTGAGACGGTAAATATAAGAAACAGGATAACCTTAAAATATCAGAAAGTAAAGAGGTACCAAAAATTTTAAAAACCCACAAAAGAAAAATTATGTAAAATGAAAACAGGAGGAAATGGAAAAAGCTCTCAACAGCCAAAGCAAGAATTAACTAAGCAGTCTAAAAATGTAGTGCTGGATTATAACCCAAAGTTTACAATAATTATTCACGGGTCCAAACTGGTAAAAATAAATTACATCATTTTTGATGAATGGTGTTAAACAGAAATCTCCTATGCAGAAAGCTTCTCAACAATATATATAGCCACTCAGCTGTCCATCAAGGATGTGAAGCTAACCCCTCTCTCCTCAAGCATGGGTTCTGCATTATGACTTCCTCCTAAATAAGACACACAGGATGGACATGGGGAAAAAATTAACCGCACTGTGGGAAAACTTGACCAACACTACTTCAGCTGGGTGACCAAAGTTAAGAATATAAGTGAGAAGTTTCCTTAAGAGCCTGTCCTCTTGATATACAGTGAAGAGGAGTCACTTCACCTCTATGATCTGCTTTCTCAAAGCCAAGTCTAACCACAACAAAACCACCAAGCAAATCCCAGTGCAGGGCAGTCTATAAAATACCTGCCCAGTCCTCCTCCACACTGTCAAGGTCATGGAAACCAGGAGAGTCTGAGCAACTGTCAGAGCCCAGAAGAGACTAAACAGACATGATGACCCCATGTCCTATGAGACCCTGGAACAAGGAAAGGTATAACAAAGGCAACATGAATAGGAACTTCAGTTAATAGTAAAGTATCAATGTTTGTTCATTATTTGTCATGATTCTGTAGAAAATTAGACAGGAAAAATTAAACGTCAAATAAGAAAAACTTACTGTAACAAACTGGAAGTCTACAGGAAATGGGGTATTTCTTTGTAAAAAAAAAAAAAAACCACATTACCAAAATGAACCCTAAATTAAGGAAAATACAAAAAGACCAATGAATCACCGAGGAACCTCTACCCCATACTGGTTATCCTATCACTGTTCCAGGGTTTCCCTCTCCCGGGACAGGGAAGGAGCAGGCACAGAGCTGCTTGGCAGCTTCCCTAGTATATGACCCCACCCGGGGTCTTCACCTCCCCCAGCCACGCCTACCCAGTGAGGACACCTGAGGAAGGACCAGGGGTTATTGATTCAGATGTATCAACCAGGACTTTTTCTCTTCCCAGCGACTGGACACACTTACAGAAGTAAAATAAATTAGTATTTATCGTCAGGGTAGAAATGCATTAATACTTGCAAGTGGCAAGTTGAAGGATGGGACTGGACCTGGCAGGTCCCGTGGCTCACACTGTCTCAGTGTGACCTTGCTTCTCTCCACACCTTTGTCCTGCTCAGTGCCTTTGGGGACCCCATTCACAGGCACAGGCTCTCGCACTGTCCTTGGACCAACAGCAGTTCTAGGCTGACAACCACTCACCATCCTTTTTCCGAGAAAGAGTTTCTCCTTTTCCTGGATTCCAAGAAAGTCATGGCTTTAAATGCCTTTGATCTGGCTTGGGTGGCATTCTCACCCTTGACCCATCATCAGAAGATGGAAAATGGGACTGGCTAGATGTGGGCTGTAAACCCATCTTCGAGCTGGTGCAACAGGCGCTCATCCTTCTGGAACTGTCTGGACTGGAAGCAGGTGAGATGTAATTCCCAAAGGAAAACTGAGGCACTTGGGCGTGAGAACAGACGTTGGCTTGGAGAAAGCAGCAGATTCTAAGTCAATGACAGCTCACTGCACAGCACAGAATCTGACACAAAAGGAAGAAAGGGGTTCACTTAGGGTCAGGGCTGCAGCTACTCATCCAGTGCTCTTCCTGTCCTCCCAAGATGGCAAGAAGTTCTTTCACTTGCTGAAAAGTCAGGATCATTGGTGGTGGTAAACGCAAGTCTCTTTCCTTGGGCGTCAGATCCTCACATCTCAGCCCATGTGCCCTCAGAAGACACACAGACTTCATCCCTGCCCCTGAGAGGTGGGAGCCCTTGAGCTATGCCATCTCCCTGGCCATATTAACTACCCATCCCTGAAAAACAATACTGTTCCTTTTCCAGTTTCTTCTCTCTCCTTTACTAAGAGGAAGAAACCAAATGCTAAGGTGGTAAGGAAACTCGCGTGCAATGAAGTAACGGGAGGCTCAAGAACTCTTCCATGCCATGGAACCCATAATTGGCAGGCTTTCCAGAGGCCACTTGGATGTATATGGCTCTCCAAGACAATGCAGTCTCAGTGTAAACCTCCCATTTGGAGGTCCAGTTGCTCCCATATCTTTGATTCCTAATGAATATGCATGTCAAAATTTCTAATGACTGAAAGGACAAAGGACTGCAGGGCCACGGTCTGCTGTATGGGTGTTGTGTCAGGGACACAATCCAATGTTTAGAGGATTATTACTTC
The DNA here is from genome assembly GCF_026419965.1 of Kogia breviceps. Classification (NCBI taxonomy): domain Eukaryota; kingdom Metazoa; phylum Chordata; class Mammalia; order Artiodactyla; family Physeteridae; genus Kogia; species Kogia breviceps. The sequence continues at coordinate 26,439,268 of NC_081321.1, forward strand.
TCTTGGCAGCCTATGAGGCTGTGAGGGGGAGGCCTTTTTCTCAACCACATGCACCTTGGTAGTTGAAACTTCTCATAGGAAGGTCTACACTGCCCAGGTAGCTCTTGAATCGCCCGGCATCATGGTCAGCTCCGTAACTGTCCATGAGGGCCTGACAATGCCCAGGCTGGACTGAACTAGAGGACCACAGATGCCCGCCTGGTGAGTCAGAGGTCAAGCGCTGTCCTGCCTGAGACTTGATCATCTCTCATGCCCACTCAGATGGGACAAAGGATGCCTCCAGTTCCAGGAGGGCCCCACCGGCCCTTAAGAAGGCAGCATCCGGGGGCTGGCAGGTCACTGCACCCAGTCCTGTATAAATCCACACATGTCCACTGAGCGCCCTCCTGTCTGGGCTGCGCTGGGCCCTGGGGCTGCCCAGGCAGAGTAGGGCCAGCATCACCCTCCCCAGGTAGGAGGGCCGAAGGAAACCATGCCTGACTTCTGACATGCTCCTCGATCCTTGACAGAGGTCGAGGTGGATAAGAAACAGTCCGAGACAAGAACAGACATTTCATTCTTCTCTCAGAGCGCAGGACTGGGGGGGAGGGAGGCCAGAAAAACAGTTATTGACCTCAGCTCCCTGACTCCTGTCTGACCCTGGGCAAGTCCTATCCATTCTGGAGGCTTCAGAGAGGAGGAGAGGGGCGGGCAATGAGGGCCGATTGTGCTGAAACCTAACTCTAACCTTTACCCTAAGAACCCTAACCTCTAACCGTAACCCCCTAACAACCCTAGCCCCAGACCCCTAGACCCTCACCCCTGACCCCTAAACTCTAATCCCTGACCCTTTAGCCACAGCCCTCTACCATGACTCTCCAACAATGACCCATAACCCTAAACCGTGACCCCTGAACCCTCACACTGACTCAACCCCAGGCCTAAAGCCTGGCGTAGTGGGTACCGAGGGATGACTGTATGAACTCTCACAGAAACCAAGGAATTCAATCTTCCTGACCATGAATTTAGCAACGTTTTTTTAGATTTGACAGTAAAGCATAAGAAATGAAAGAAAAAATAGATAAATTGGGTTTCCTCAAACTTACAAACCTTTGTGCATCAAAAGAGGCTATCCAGAAATTAAAAGACAGCCCACAGAATGGAAGACAATATTGACACATTATATATCTGATAAGACTCTCTACCTAGAATATACCCAGGACTTTTACAACTCATCAACAAAAAGACAAACAGTAACATTTTTGAAACAGACAAATGGCTTGCACGGACTGCTCTCCAGGCAAGACATACAAGTGGTCAACAAGGACACGAGAAGCTGTCAAGCATCAGTAGTCATGATGGAAACGCAAATTAAAACCCCAGTGTGCTGCCCCTTCACACACGCTAGAGTAAAAATAAATTTTAATATAAATTTTAGAATATGTAAATAAAAACAACAAATGCTGGCAACAATGTAGAGAAATTGGAACCCTTAAAAGTTACTTGTGGAGACGTACAATGGTGCAGTCTATGTGTTCAAAACTTTAGCATTTACTCAAAAATATAAAGTATAATTACCATGTGGTTCAACAACTCCACTCCTAGACATATACCCCCAAAATGGAAAACAGGCGTTCAAACAAAAACTTGTACGCCAATTATTCATAGCAGCACTGTTCCCAATAGCCCAAGGTAGAAAGGATTTCAATGTCCATCAGCAGGTAAACGGATAAGCAAAATAAGGTGGATCCATAAGCTGCATTACTCTGTCATATAAAGGAATAAAGTAAAATTCTACAGCCGCTGTGGAAAACTGTATGGTGGCTCCTCAGAAACATGGAAAACGTATGATCCCTTGATTCCGCTCCAGGGTGTACACCCAAAATATTAGAAAGCGAGGACTGGAACAGACATTTGTACCCCGTATTCATAGCAACATTATTCACAACAGCCAAAAGGTGGGACACATCCTTCAGCAGATGAATGGACAAGTACAGTGTAGAATATACACAACGGAATATGATTCAACCTTGAAAACTAAGGTAATTCTCACACATGCTACAACGTGCATGAACCTTGAAGTCGTTATGCCAAGTGAAACCAGCCAGACACAGACAGGACACACGTTGTATGATTCCACTAGTATGAGGTATCCAGATAAGTCAACTTCAAAGACAAAGTAGAATAAGGTTGCCAGGGGTTGAGGTGAGTTAGGGTTTAATGGCTCCGGTTTCACATGGAGAAAATAAAGCTCTGGAGATGGAGGGTGAGGATATCTTTACAACAATGTGAATGTAATTAATGCCACAGAACTGGATACTTAAAAATGGTTTCAATGGGGCTTCCCTTGTGGCACAGCGGTTAAGAATCCGCCTGCCAATGCAGGGGACACGGGTTCAAGTGCTGGTCCTGGAACATCCTGCATGCCGCAGAGCAACTAAGCCCGCGAGCCACAGCTACTGAGCCTTCGTGCCACAACTACTGAAACCCATGCACCTAGAGCCTGTGCTCCACAACAAGAGAAGCCACCGCAATGAGAAGCCTGCACACGGCAACAAAGAGTAGCCCCTGCTCGCCACAACTAGAGAAAGGCTGCGTGCAGCAACAAAGACCCGACACAGCCAAAAAATAAAATAAAATAAGTTTTTAAAAGCTTTTAAAAATGGTTTAAATGGTAAACTGGAGTATTTTGTGAAAGTGGAAAACTTTATACTGCTATTTAAAGTTTTTTATACACTTGAAATTTACTAGAAAATAAAGTACTTATCAAAACCACCATGTCATACCACGCCGGAAACACAGACATCAAACTCTGTTATAGAGGCCAAGCCCTACCCAGATCCAGTTCACCCGCAGTGCTGATGCTAATCAGCCCTGTAGCAGTCCACATACTACAAGAGGCACCGTGGGAAGGTTACATTGGGAGCCACTATGTCTCGGGTGCCGATTGCTGAATTCTAGTTTTCCACATTCAACCGCCAAAAAACTGTTACAACTAAAACATGAATTCAGTAAAGCTGCAGGATACAAAAAAAGAAAAATCAATGCACAAAGATCATTTGCGATTCTATACGCTGATAAGGAACCATCAGAAAAAGAATTTTTAAAAAATCTCACTTACAATTGCATCCAAAAAGATAACGAGGAGTAGATTGAACCAAGGACGTGAAGGACCTGCACACTGAAAACTGGAAGACACTGATAAAGGAAACTGAACAGACAAAAATAAATGGAAAGGTACCCCGTGCTCATGAGTAAACAGAATACTGTGAAAATATGCATTCTAAGGTGGGACTTCCCTGGCCGCCCAGGGGTCGGGACCCTGCACTCCCGCTGCAGGGGCTGCGGGTTCCATCCCTGGTTGGGGAACTAAGATCCCGCATCCTGCATGCCACATGGTGTGGCCCCCAATTTTTTTTAATTAAAAAATATGCATCCTAGCCAAATTAATGTACACATTCAATGCAATCCCTACCCAAAGTCCAATGACATTTTCCATAGAAACAGAACAAACAATCTTAAGTTGTGTGTGGAGACACGAAGGACCCAGAAGAGCCAGAGCGACCCTGAGGCAGGAGAACGAGCTGGAGGCCTCTCGCTCCCAGACTTCACACTTCATTATGAAGCTACAGTCCCAGCGAAGTGTGGGATTGGCACAGAAACAGGCACACGGGCCAGAGGAGCAGAGCAGAGAGCCCAGGAGTCAACCTACAGCTATGCGATCAGTTAATTCACAAGAAAGGAGCCCAGAACATACGCCGGGGAAAGGACAGGCCCCTCAATAAACGGTGCTGGGAAAACCAGACGCCACTCGCCAAAGAACAACACTGAACTCTGTCTACACCCCACACAAAAGGGGCCAAACACCCAGTTTTCCACATCAAGCCCTTCCTCTCCCGGGTCCTCTGAAGACAGACACCCGCAGAGGTCAGCCACGCACAGGAACCTTCTCCCCACTTTTTCTCACCTTCTCCCTCAGCGGCAGCACCTCCCTGCAGGTCCCGAGGAGACCAGGTTCCTCTGAGCATGAGATGGACCCCCCAGTGTCCCAGAGCTGAAGCCCCGGCGGGTCCTGAGGAGACCCGGTTTCCGTTAGTGTGGACTTGGCCCCGGGTTGTACCAAAGCCCGGCCATCAGCGTGGACTCAGCCCCGCGTGTTCCTGAAGCCAAAGCCCCAGCAGGTCCCGAGGAGACAGGGCTCCTCCCAGCATGAACATGAACAGCATGATCTGAACAGACATCTGGCGAAAAAAGATACAGATAGTAAAAGTCATACAGAAACAAGGTCAACAACATATACCATTAGGGAATTGCATATTAAAATCATGAGATACCACAGCACACCTATTACGACTGCTAAGCTCCAAAAATATGACAATACCAATTGCTAGAGGGTGAGGAACAAAAGGAACTCTCCCTCATAGCTGGGAGGATGCCTGTGCAGCCACTTTGTAAGACAATTTGGCAGTTTTTTCCAAAGCTAAACAAGTCTCACGTTGGGATCCAACAATCATACTTCCAGTATTTAGGCAACTGCTTTGAAAATCTATGTCCAAATGCAAACAAGGATGCAATTATGCACAGCAGCACTTCCATAATGGCTAAAAACTTGAAATCAGGATATCCTTCAAAAGATGAATGCATAAGCAAATTGGGATACATCCATGTCAAGGCGAGTAGAATATGCCACCCCAAAATATGTCTCTCTGGCATAAGGGTTATTGGTCTGCTTTAAAAAAATAGGGCTTCCCTGGTGGCTCAGTGAGTAAGAGTCCACCTGCCGATTCAGGGGACACAGGTTCGAGCCCCGGTCCGGGAAGAGCCCACATGCCGCAGAGCAACTAAGCCTGTGCGCCACAACTACTGAGCCTGTGCTCTAGAGCCCGCGAGCCACAACTACTGAGCCCGTGTGCCACAACTACTGAAGCCTGCATGCCTAGAGCCTGTGCTCCACGACAGGAAAATCTACCACAATGTGGTGCCCACGCACTGCAATGAAGAGTAGCCCCTGCTCGCCACACCCAGAGAAAAGCCTACATGTGGCAACGAAGACCCAATGAAGCCGAAAATAAAATAATAAATTTATTTTTAAAAAAATCTCAGAAAGCTGAGATTGCCGTTTTATGAAGGGCATTTACAATAGAGAAATCTCCATTTATAAGGGTATGTCCCTCTTTGCACCAAACATAGAAGGATAATTAAATCTTAAGTAACTCTTTTCAATGGGGAAGTCCTGACTTAAATGTGCACACAGCCATACCCTTGTTTACTGTGCTTTGCCTGATAACCTTCCATAACCGGCCTTCCCCCCTTCCCCAGCATCTTTTCTGTTTTTAGCTGAAGACGGTATTGAAGGGGATGGTTTTGGTCATTTCAGGGAGTGACTCAGTTTTCCGTGGTATCCCCCCTCTATTCAGAAGGTATACATGTTATTAAACTTCTGCTTTTCTCCTGGTAATCTGTCTTTTATTACAGGGGCGGGGGGGCCTCAACCAAGAACCTAGAAAAGTAGAGGGAAAATTGTTTTTCCTCCCATACACATGCAGTGGAATACTACTCAGCAGAAAGGAATGCACAATCCACCTATGGAAAGACATGGATAAACCTTCAGCGTGTACTGCTAAGTGAAAAATCCAGCCTGAGCAGGCTGCACACAGTGTGACCCCATTGATGACATCCCGGGAAAGGCAAAGCTACATAGATGATAAGCAGATCATGGGGTGGGGGGTTTGAAGTAGTCCATGTGATACTCTAGGATGGATACCTGTCACTATGCATTTGTCTAAGCCCATAGATGTGTGTAGCCCAAGGGGCCAATCATAATCTACTCAAATTTAGTTATTTAGGGTGTAGGATGTTGCACGATGGAATACGTCATGTGACAGAATCTAACTGTATTAGAAATATATGGAAACAACTCACTGTAGGGGATGGGGTAAAAGCTGCTGACTTAAGTTACCTTTGGAAATGAATGGAATCTGTAGGCTAAAGGCAAAATGGCCCGTATATATACAGTGGGCTTTGTTTTATGAAGTTCTTTCCAGGGTGTAGTAGCTAACAATTCTGCAACCTCTGCACATGTAATGTGGAAAGGAGCAATAAATAAATGGCAGATGGTGGGAGCCAGGCTCCTTGCTGTGGGAGTGCGAAGTTACAGGTACACAAGGGGAGAGCCTCTGCCCTCGTAATCCTGGATCTGGGCTTCCTGGGAGGATGCCGACTGGCCGGGGGGAACACACAGATCTTCACGCCGGGAAGACCCTGCAGACATAGGAACTTCACACCCCATCTTTCCATCCACACCTGCTGGAAACACTCAGCCCTCTGTAATCAGTCAACTGCAGCGTTTAAGACATTCTCACCCCTAAGCAGATAAAGGAGCGTGAGGGTCTTGCTTACCCCTAAGCTGTCCCAGAATCCAGGCCCTGGGGGTGGAGCCAGGTTGGGGGCTCCTGGGCCTTTGAATCCAGGCCCTGGGGGTGGAGCCAGGTTGGGGGTTCCTGGGCCTCTGACCAGCAGGTGAGAGGAAGGAGGAAGACCAGTCCTGAGGACAGAGGTGCCCTGAAGTCTGTGAGCCCAGGAGCCCCGATGGGACTCATTCCCAGTGAGGACATGGGCAGGGCCTGCAGTGGTTCTGTGTTCCCCCTGGGCCCTTTGATGAAGCCATGGCAGCACTGGGCCCAGACGTCTCCTGGCAGCATCTCAAACTCTGACACAGTGGTTTTACAAAGGAACAAGAGAATGGAGCTGAGCCCCTGACGGCCACTCCTTTCTGGCTCTGAGTTGCTTCCAACAAGACCGCAGTCACCTGCATTAGTCTGCTGTGACCCATCTGCCCCCACTTTGCCTTTCCTCTCCCTCCCTGCGATGATTCTAGGGACATTTCCAGCCCGGACCCCTCTCCCAGGCCAGACGCCTCCGTCTAGTCACTGCACACCCATCTCACCTTGGGGGCTTAGCAGGGCCTCAGAGGACTGGGATCCTGCAGCTCCCCACACCCAGGAGCAGCCCCACCTTCCCAGGTTGCTGAGCCCAGGCACCAGGAGTAACCGAGCAGGACCCTGCGGGGCCTTCCCAGGACAGACCCCTCCCCCACACCCTCTGCTGTAGCTCCTCTCTGAAGTACCCGGATAACAGTGCCTGATGCATGCTTCCTCCACCACCAAGTGGAAGAAATTAACTACTTAATGATCAGGAACAGGTAACCCCGGAGCTCCTGGTGCCTAAGAATTTATAACGTTAACCGCCCGTTACCTCACCATCAACCAGAGAATCGTGCACCAGCTGATCACATACCCTGCGACCCCCCTCTTTCAATTGGCCTTGAAAATTTCTTTGCTGAAATCCTTCAGGGAGCTCGGGGATTTAGAGCACAGGCCACCTGGCCTCCTTGTATCGGCACTTTGACAATTCAGGCTGCACCTTCCTCCACCACCCCCGGTGTCAGTAGACTGGCTCTGCTGCCCTCGGGCGAGCGGACCCACGTTCGGTTCGGTAACACTGGGGCCTCCCAGGCTCCCACTTGCCTTGGGCCCCAGTGACCGTCAGCTCCTCCTCCACCGTCTTGTTGCAGCAAAAACAGAAACGAAGTTTCCCTGCCCCAAGAACAAGGGAAACAAGGGAACAGCGAACAGGCTGGAGAAGAAACGTAACCTGGCCTGAAAGAGCTCATCACTCCTTGTTTTCCTCTGTTACTCATTTGTAGAAACTAGATTTGTACTTCACAAAGCTAACCTCACTCCGACATTATGGGATTTACACTCGGCACCCATCACCCCTCACTGTGTGTGTTACAGCCCCGGCCTCTCACTCCCTAACCTTATTATGTCCAGCACTTACATTCTATACGCCCCTCACAACAAATCACCCCCTATAGTTTTTCATTTCAGAAACATAAACCAGAGGCAAATGGACACAATTACCAGACTGCCGGACCCCAATTACCGGACGGCCTGACGCCAACTATGACTGATTTGAAATAATGCAAAGGAAAAGAGGAATGCAAGACCTTAACTATTTTGATCCTATCCTATATCCCAGATTGCGAGAGCCCCACATATAAAAACCTTCCCTGATTCTCAAGGAGGGGTGTCCAGTTCTTGAGGTCTAGCCGGCTGTGTCTTCCCTGCTGCCTGGCAGAAATATAAAGCCATCTCTCTCTTCCTCCAAAACCCCCATCTCCGTATTTCTGTTCGGCCTCGGTGCACTGGGAAGCCGATATTTCGACAACAGTCTGTGGCCAGTTCCCACACTAATTCCCCTGTACGCCCACAGCCCTGGCCCAAGCCCGGTCTTGTGCCTGGTTCCTCCATCAGGCCTGACAAACCTCCCTGCCCCACGGTGCGTCTCACATCCCACCCCAACGTGGTCTTTCTGAAGCATAAACGAGACTGTGACTCTCCCCCACCTGTAATCCCCCAAAGTTTCCCCACTTTCGCTAGGTTATCTGCCGGGAGAGACATCTACCAAGGCCCTGAGAGTCCCCGGCAGCCCCACTAGGCTGATGGCTCCTGGGTTCCCAGACACTGAGCACCCCAGCAGGCCAGGAGACACGGCAGGAAACCCCAGAACTGCTCACCTCCGGAGGGGGCTGGCAATGCCACTGCCTTATCAAAGAGAGCAGAGAAGGGTTCCCCAGCTGGGACACAAACTCTGCACGAGTGGCCTCTCCTTGAGCCATTAGCTCACCTCGTATGACTTGAGGTAAGGAAGGACCGAGGCACACTTGGTTCCTAAGAAGGATGCTATAGGCTCAGTCATGTCTCCCCAAATCCACATGCTGAATGCCTAACCCCCAGGACGTGGCTGTATTTGGAGATGGGATTTTTAAAGAGGTGATCAAGGTTAATATGACATCACTAGGGTGGATCCTAATCCAATAGGATTGATGTCCTACAAGAAGAGATTAGGACACAGATAGGCACAGGGGGAGACCATGTGAGGACCTGGGGAGAAGATGGCTGTCTAAGCACCAAGGAGAGAGGCCTCAGAAGAAGATCAACACCTTGATCTCAGATGTCTGGTCTCCAGGACTGGGGGAGGATGAACTCCTGCTGTTTTAAACCACCCAGCTTGTGGTCGTTTGTTACAGAAGCCACAGAACAGTCACACAGACCCTGCTCTGTAGGGTCCTGGAAGTGCGGGACTCATTAAAGGCCAACAGAGGCTAAATTGCAGAACCCTTAGAGTCAGCACTGGGCCCCAGAAATTCTAAAGCAGTGGCTGGACACCAGAACGTTGAGGGGTCAGTCGGAAGCCCATCCCTAAGGGTGCCGGCTGCACACGGCCTCCCCAGGTTTTTATGCCTGTACAAGTTGGGGATAAGTATTTCCATCCGGATTCAGGACCTCTGATATCACCGTTCACGTTGCTAATTGAGAACCCACCAGTTACACAGAGAACAACCCTAGCAGGACACTTGCTCCAGTGGTAAACAATTCTGAAGTCGGCCAGAGGTGGGGAATCGTCTCTCATGCAGCCAGCAGCCCCCCCGCAAGGCGCGTCCTCATTGCAAAGCTGGGGGACTGTGCTGAGGCATCCCTGAGTAAACGTGAGCTGACCCCCAGGCCAGCTGCTGCTGAACTGTACCCTCCCTTCCCTGCTAAAACACCTGAATGTGTGCAAGGACTTGAAAGCCTAGAGGAAGGGCCGTGGAGCCACACCAGCACGGAGGCCGACTTGGGGCCTGCAGACCAGCCAGCATGGTCCTGGCCCTGGGAGCGCTTCTGGAAGCTTTCCATCTCCCTGCCTGACGTACCCCTCCTGTCCCGGCTCCCACTGCTTTTTTCCTTCCTCACCTCTGCCCGGGGAGAAATTCCAGCGGCAGGTATGGGTGTCACGTCCTCTTCTTTAGCAGGTGGCAGCCTGGCAACTCCTGCAGAAAGTCCAGCAGAGCCCCACTCACACCGGGCCACGCACAGAGCCGTGGGCCCTACTCCCTCCCCGCAGCCCAGCCCCGAGACTGCTGACGGGGCAGAGAATATGGCGTCAGGCACAGCTGCAGGGGCTCTTGCTGCCTGGAGCGGTGTTTATATTGACCTCAGCCCAGGCACACCTGGGGAGGACTGGTCGGCCGGGTCAGGCTGCCCAGGTCAGCCAATCCTCGCCCCTCAGGGGCTCACAGTTGCAGAAAATGGGCCTTGCTGCACCGGCCAGGTCCAAGAACAGGTATAGGTCCTGAGGGTCAGGATAGACAAGGGGCTAAAGCTCTGGCTTATTTTCTAATCATTTTATCTGGCCCATGAGTGGGAGACAACTTCAAGAAGACCGTCTCCTAATGAGAGGAACCCAGGAGTCAGGGAGAGGAGGAGTCATGGGTAAAACAGAGGCCTGGTGCCCCAGCTACAGTGGAAGCCTCTGGAAGACCCGGTGGAAGGAGGCCGCACAAAGTGAAGCCCAGGGTCACAGACCTGTCCCGGAGCTGCTGTTTGTTAGTTCAGGTCCTGCTCTGAGGTGCTTTGTGTCAGCTCTGACCAACAGGTGAGCTGGGGGTGCTCTGAAATGAGGGCTACGTGCACAGTTCCTGTGTGCCCAGCCTTGCCGGTGTACCTGCCCAGTTGACCTCCATAGCCTGGGAGGGGCCTGAGCACGAGAACCCTGTGGGCTGCTGGGTACCAGCTCAGCTGAGCCTCATACCCTGGGAGGGGCCTGACCACGAGTGCCCCGTGGGCTGCTGGGTACCTGCTCAGTTGAGCTCCATACCCTGGGAGGGGCGTGACCACGAGAGCCCCGGGGGCTGCTGGGTACCAGCTCAGCTGAGCTTCATACTCTGGGAGGGACCTGACCACGAGAGCCCCGTGGGCTGCTGGGCACCTGCTCAGCTGAGCTCCATACCCTGGGAGGGGCCTGACCACGAGACCCTGTGGGCTGGGAGGGGTGTGTGTGTGTGTATGAGCGTCCTCTCTGTGCAGCCGGCACAGAGTTGCTTGGCACCTTCCCTGTGGGCAGTGCTGGGATGGAATGAGGACCAGGAGATGCCACGGACCCCCTGAACCCCTGTCCATCCCGAGTGATGAGGTGAGTAGGCGGGTGCTGGCCACTGGGCTGAGTGAGGGAGGCCCCACGGGTATCTCTTGTGTCTTCCACCTGACACCACGGAGGCCTCCCCAGGACAGAGCAGACGGCCTGCCTGGGGCAGGTGGGAGCTCCTGGTGACCCTGCAGGGGACATGCGAGGGACGGACCAGGCAGGAGGGGGTGGGAGCCCAGGCAGAGCCATGGGGCTCGGGGCCGAGGGGTCCTTTCTGGGTCTGAGCTGGCGGTGGACGTGCAGGTGGTGCGTGTGATCCAGGAAAGCTGCCCTGGTGACGTGAGGCTGAACGTGCTTCAGTGACAAGCCTGCCGGGTGATCCCAGAACAGGACAGTGAGACGGATCCTGTTAGAAGAAGGTGAGTGAGTCCCCCCAGGAGGAGGCTCCGTAAGCTGGCCCCGGGAGGGCGTGAAGGGAACAGGCGTGGAACCTGCGGGGAGTGGGCAGTCCCCCTGGGTGGGCGGCGGGTGCAGACCCCACTCTGTGGTCCCTCAGCTGTGCTTCCAGCTGGATTACTTGGCTTCTCGGAGCCTCAGCTTCCTGGTCTGCTCGTGGGGTGATGGCAGCACGGACTGACTAGTAATTTGCTCAGAACAGGGTAGGAAGGGGTCTAGTGGAAATTCCACGGAACACCGTCAGCATGGGAATCGCGGGCCCTGCTTCCCGCAGGTCTGTCTTCAGGGCCAGGCGAGCAAATCCGAGCAGACTTGCAGCAGAGCCGGGGGAGGGGCTCCGTTTGGTGGGTCCCCCTGTTTCCTGAATCTCGGAAGGAGCAGCTCCAGCGGGCAGTGGCAGCTTCATCCCACACCTGGAAGCATCCAGACCTCAAGGCCCAGCAGCCCCCGAGCCCTGTGTCTGGGCCCCCGGGGGGCAGGCGGGACAGGCCGGCATCCTCCTTGCCCTCTTTCTGCCCAGAACATTCGAGGTCCAGGCCGTCACTGGGGAGAAGCAGGGATGGGGGTGTCCCATGTGGGAAGAGCACACGGAGCAGAGTGTGTAACGTGGGTCGGTGGGGCGCGGGCCCTGGGAGGGGCAGACGGGGGACCTGAGGGAGCAGGGCGGGGCCGGGGGTCCTCGGGGGCGGGGGGCGAGCTGTGCCTGTGCCGGGCCTCAGACTCCACGGGGCTTCCCTCCCCTGGTCACTGGGAGGAGGGGCCGAGCAGCGTGGATGGACGGACCCCTCGCGTCCCCAGGCCCTGGCAGCCTCGGCCCTTCAGGCTCTGGGCTGGGGAGCCTGAGGAGCGCAGGTGCAGCTGTGCCCACAGGGAGGCCTGCAGGGGCCGAGCAGGAAGCGCCGGGTGGTCTCGCCTGTGCGGAAGCTTCCGAGCCGGTGTCCGGGGGGAGCTCTCACCTCGCACGTGGGTTTCGAGTCCACAGCTCAGATCACCTTCTAGCCGCTTGCTTTGTTTTCTAGACACAAAGTCCTAATATCTCCTGTGTCTCCTGCCCGTGAAAAGGCGCATCTGACCTGGCACCAGGTGCTGCCTCTGGTCCCTCCTGACTGGACACCCGGCAGCCAGTGTCACCGCGTCGTGACTGTCAGGGGGTGTCAGGCGTTGGGGGACGAGAGCACAGGGTCCAGGCCCACGAGGGGCCGTGCCGTCCATGGAGCCGGTGCTGTGGCTGTACGTGTTCCCTCCCCAACCCCGCGGGCAGAGAGCACCGCCCCCTTCCAGACTGCTACCAAGTGAAGTCACGTGGCCCCTGCTCGGCCCCGGCCTGGCGAGGCGCTCTGCCTCAGCGGGGAAGCTTTCCTTTTTCCACGGGGGTGCAAGTAGGCAAATAACAAAACCAAAGCTGAGACCAGCACAGCACAGGCTCTGTTCAGTGGCCAAAGAATGGAGAAGCGGGAACTAAGTTCACAGATCATCTTCTCGCCCTCCTGGAGAGAGTGCTTTAGTTTTAAAGAGTAACGACAAAGGAAGGAGGAGTGAGGCTAATGATGGGGTGAAGAGGCCTTCCAGGGAAGGGGCGGGGCTTTTTCCAAGGGGGTGGGGCACCACCTCCTTTTACCCGTTTCTGGTCGTTCATGTCCAGTCACGGCCACCGGTGGCTGTGTCACTGAATATGCTGATATAGTAAATTCAACACGTGATGAGACTCGGGGTCTGTTGCAGGTCACATTCGTTGCCATCTTGGTCCCAGCTGGTCCCATCTGTCTGTTTGTAGCTTCCTTTCTTATCTCTGGACCCCTTAACTTAAATACTTAGGTGAACTCCTGCTGAAGGTGGAGGGTGGAGGACAGCCCTGTGAAAGGTGGGTGCACGCGTTCTGAGCAGGGCCTGCAGCAGCTCTGACAATAGAGGCGGAGCCTGAGACGGGCGGTCAGTCTGATGCCCTCTCTGGGGCCTGTGGTCGGCTTGCGGAGGTGGTCAGCCGGGGCACGTGTCAGGGAAGGTTCTCGGTGTTTACGCAGAGGATGCGAACGTGGGCCCAGATGCAGAGCTGCCTGCGGACGCTGCTACAGAAACCCCTGATTCTTTCCTGAGAAAAGTGGTGTGGGGGGGCATTCAGGCAACAGGGCAAACTGCTTGCTTTGGCTGTTCCTGTGGGGAAGTGGGTGCATAGCAACAGAGGCTCAGCCTGCATAACCCCAGAAGTCCTCCCAGGACAGCTCCAGAACCTCTTCTGGAATGGCAAGGAGAAGTGGGTCTTCCACCCGCTAGACGTGGAGGAGAGGGCTGGGGTCTGCAGGGCCGCCCTCACCTTCAGGGACCGGCTGGGAGGCTCACAGGACTCGGCACATGCTCGTGGCTTGTATGCTCACAGCTGAGATGGGTCACAGCACGCGGTAGCGATGCAGGGAGGGAGGGCCCCTGCTCCCATCACCTCCTGACCCTCCATGACTCCTCCTTCCCTCAAGGGTCTCTAGGGTTTCTCTTCCGCCAGCCACAAAGGGCAGAATCACGACAGTTACCCGCACCCCCGTGTCCCCAGGAAAGCTCATCAGTGGCTTGGCACCCGGCTGGGGGCTGGTCACGTGGTGTTCTCTGCCCTCACCCTCCAAAATGCCGGTGCCCAGAATGGGAGACGGGGTTCAGCATGAGCCACATGGTTTGTGCACACAGCACAGGTGCAGGGGGCTTCCCCTAACGGGAGGTGGGAGGGCTTAGATCAGGGCAGGGACCTGCTCACCAGCTGCATTAGCTTCCCGAGGCAGCTGTGACAAACGACCACAAACGGAGGCTCAGAGCAACAGAAACCCGTCCTCTCTCAGTCCTGCAGACCAGACGTCTGAGATCAAGGTGTCCTAGGGCCGCGCTCCCTCCGGAGGCTCCAGGGGAGGGCCCTGCCTGCCTCTTCCAGCTTCTGGGGGCTCCAGGCGTCCCTGGGCTTGCGGCCACATCCCTCCTGTCTCTACCTCCATCTTCACATGGTGCCTCTTGTGTGTCTGTGTCTCTCTTCTGGTCTCTTAGAGGGACACTGTCACTGATTTAGGGCCACCCTGATCCAAGATGACCTCATCTTCAGATCCGTAACTAATTATACCAGCAAAGACCCTACTTCCAAATAAGGTTCCATTCTCAGATTCTGGGGGGCATAATGTGGACATAACTTCTGGGGGCCCCCATTCAACCCACTGTAGCACCCAGTTCCCAGACGCCAGCCGACCTTCCTCAGGACAGCATCAGGCTGGTGCTGTTCTGTGTTTCTGCACGGAGTTGTCTCTTATTTCTTGTGGTAACAGTGGGGTTGGGTGGGGGGCGCTTCTGGCCGACCTCCCGGTCACTCCAGGGACCACGCTGACGTGTCCTTCCCGGGAGGGTGCGAGCACGGCCAGGGCTCCCTAGGAATGCTCCACACCGACCGCTCGGTGTTCAGACACCTGCATGGGCTGGACCGGGCCCCGGACCTCTGCACCTTCTACCACATCCACAGCCTGGTGAGCTCTGTGCAGGCCTCGGACCAGGAGGTGCGAACTGGCAGGATCGGTGGGAGCCCTCCTGCCTGCCACGTGGCCTCCAGCCCACCACAGACCCTCCAGTCCTGCCATGGACACCCCCATCACATTAGCCCCCAAGAGGGCTTCTGGGAGGGGTGAAACTTGACCATGAAGAAGACAGGGCCAGCCCTACCTGCAGCAGGTGCAGGCAAGGACTGGGGGTGCTTGGCTACTTGTCCCCAAAGACCCAGAATGTGGGCTCTGTCTTGATGGGTCCACCTCCACCTGGGCTCACCTGGGGGGTCGCTGCAGGGAGAGCGCATCCTTAGGTGATTTTCCAACTCTCCCCACCCCCAGCTTCACCCCCTGGGCTCCCCCTGGCCCAATAATAGTCTTTAAATAGTGTCTCTCACTCATCAGCCCTGCGTGGGAGATTTTAGTATTGTGTGGGAGTCAGCGACCAGCGCCCATGTGTCCTGGGTGTCTTGGGAGGGGCGGGAGCCTCGCTCTCACGTTCCTGCCCCAGGGCACCTGGGGTCAGGGCAGCAGACTCAGGCTCTCTTCTGGTAGAAGCTCCCTCTCTGTGAGCAAGTCTTCCCCGGCTCCCATTATCCTCACTGGAGGCTCGGGAGGCCACAGCATCGGGGCACATCCAGCACCAGGACCCCACCCTAGGGAGCTTCTCAAGAGAAGGGACCAGGCCTGGGGGTGGAGGGGAGGAGTGGGCAGCCTCTTCAGGATCCCCGGGGCTAGGATGCCTCCTACGTAGGAGGGCCTTGGACTCAGCTTAACTACCACCCGGGTCTCCTACCCCCTCCCCTGGGAGGGGGTCCTTCAGATTCCAGGGCCCCAAGATCCTCCCCATCGACCTCTGACCCCAACTGAAGAGTCGGGGGCCCACAGACCCCCTCCCCGGCTTCTCGTTTCTTGGAGGCTCCCAGATTCCCTGAAGCTGTTATACCCCGGGTTTATTATGCTGGAGGATGCAAGTTAAAATCAGCGAGGACGGAGGCGACGAGCAGGGTCCAGCATCCTCGGCTGTGGCCGCCCAGGGAAGCCCACCTGAGTCCTGAAGTGCAGGGTTTATTGGGGTCTGTCTCGTCCATGTGGGGACCACCGTGTGCCTGACCGTGGCCTCCGGCCCCCGGGGGCGACTCAGGAAGCCCCACCGTGTATCACGCCGTCAGCACAGACTGGCCTGGAGCGAGGCCCACGGAGCACGGACACTCCCGTCAGACTCAAGGTGACCTCTGGAGCCAGGACAGAGGCCCGGCCTCTCTGTGGGCAGGTGAACCCACACCGCACGGGCCCTGGTGCGGTGCCCGTTCCGTGGGGTCAGCTGGGTGCATGCGGGTCAGCCAGTGTCTGTGTCTCAGCCTGTGACCACTGACCACACTGTCCTGCTCTGCTCACAAGAGCGAGGCCAATGGAGGGACAGCGGGGGTGGGAACAAAGCCGGGTCGGGGTCAGGCTGGGTGAGAAAGGGCCAAGGAGCGAGAACAATGCTGCCCTTGCGTGGTGAGCCGAGCGTCGACATCCGCCCTGTGGGCAGCCCCTCTCCCCAGGTCCCGAGGCAAGGCTGCCTTTCCTGCACCCTGGGGCAGGGTCATGCCTGTGTATACAGCAGGACGAACAGCAGTGCATGCAGCAGGCCCGATGCCCGCCCTTGACATGTACATGGGGGCTTGGTGAGGGTGGAACATCCCGACAGGACCTGGGCCGAGCCTGGGGAGGATGGAGGGGAGAAGCGTTCGGGAGCCTCTGCAGGGGGTCCTCACCTGTCTGCACAGAGGGCCTGAGGACACTGACCGGGAGTGGGCAGACGGGGAGCCCAGTCCTGGGTCATCCCTGAGGCTGGATGAGGGGTGTGGAGCTGGGCGTCATGGCGGTGGGGCGGAGGAGCTGATCGCAGGACCCTGTGGAGACAGAGCACACAAGGCAGCAGGGAAGGTGGAGACCGTGCCCGACGCAGAACGGAGACACTAGCAGGTGGTGCTGCAGGGACGGGATCAGGGCTGCTCCCTGCAGGGCGGCCACCGAGCCCTGCACCGCTGGAAGCCCCGCGGCGTCTAGACAGAACCCCAGAGGATGGGGGGACAGAGGGGAGGGAAGAGTTTGGAAAAGTCACGCCATCTCCACATGTCCTGGGGAAGGGGACCCCGCTCCAGCCTCCTTCCTTAGATTCTCCCCACTTGGGGAAGTCCGCACAGTCAAAAGCCAGTTGTGTAAGCCTTGGAAGTTGTCGGGAGGATGAAATAGAAGTGGGGAAAGGAATGAAAAACAAGGTCTATGTGCTTGAACAGCACATGCCACTCTAATTTCCAATCAGGAATAGGAATTTCCCCAAAGCTCAAGATGCCCCTGTAACCAGAATGAGGCCTGAAGCAATCCCGCGACTTTGTGGTCGGTTACAGAAACAAGATGTAGACACTTGCTGAGGGGCACAGCAATCCAAAACGCCTGGAGAGTTCTAAATGATACTATAATCCAAAGTTATATTGAGGTCAGGCTACGAAGAGACTCTGAAAGCAAGGCAGAATTGCAGGAAACGGATTTCGCCAGGTAGAAAGGAATGGTCCTGATAGCACAAGAAAAGCGACAGGACGTGGACAGTGATGCAGTTGGCCAAAAAGGGCGTATGCGTTTTTCCCTGAATATATTCAGGAAAAAACGCATACGCCCTTTTTGGCCAATCAAGCAAGCTGGGAGAGCAAATCAGCACTACAAAGAAATCTCTCAGGGCCCCCCACCCACGGTGAAAAGGGCCACGCGAAAAATGTCTAAAAACCAGAAAGGCAGGCCAGGCCACGGAGACAAGAGAGTCTTGCTAAGCTGATGGGCAGGATGTCAATGGCCAAGAGCCAATCTTCACAAGTGTATCCTCTTTCCCAAAACATGTAAAACACAGAACCACAGAGCATAGGGCACTTCCACAAATGGGCGTTGACCTTGAGAAAATTAAAAATCAACCAGGCACAGGGACCCAAAGTTGAGGGCTGCTGTCTTGACAAGAACCTCGACTCTGGTACACGTTTCATATCCCAGGAAAGAGACAAGTGGACAAAGACAAGTGGACAAGTGTTCCTACGTAGGTCCAATGGAGTGTCACTCAGCCATGAAATCCACGTCATGAGGCTCGTAGCAGCATGCTGAGTGGATTTAGTTACGATCATCCTCAGTGAAATAAGTCCCAAAAAAAAAGAAACTTATGATATCACTTATCGAGGGAATGTAAAAATCGGTAGCCATGAACTGAATCCCCAAACAGAACAGAGTCACGCTTTTAGAAAACACACTTATGCCTGCTTCAGGGGAAAGGTGAGGTGGGGTGACGCATAAAACTCGAGTTTGAAATGAGCACAGATACCCTTCCGAAAACCCAATATGGAATGGACACGACCTACTCCTTGCTCAATCAACTGGACTCAACAGCCCCTGTTCATCGCACAAGTATCTATCCGAATAGTAAGCATCTTAAAAGCTAAGTATTGATATCTCTCTGTAAGTGCATCAAGTGTGTGTAAAGCAGCCTCAAAACAGCAGTGAAAATCAGCTCAGACCCATTCTGAGAATACATTTCCAACACAAAGAAGAAACAAGCAGGGCAAAACAGAGAGAAATTATTCCAATATGCCTTCAGGGACTGGGATGCAACCAGGATTGACCACATCTACAGCCCCAGCGGCAGAAGAAATAAGGCTGGACACTCTTGGGGCTGAGACGATTGGTGAGGTTTGCAAAGCAAATGCAGACCCTTGAAAGGAATCCTGCGTGCTACCCATTCCATGGGTCCGAACTCTCCAGGTTCAACGCAATCTTCCGACAGCGAAAGCACTCATTGGAAACCCAGCAGATGCTACACCGTGGGATCGGGAAAGCTTTCTGAAACTCACCTCAGTTTTCATCTCCTGGTGCTCGTGTTCTCCATTCAGGCCCCCTTACTAACAATCTCCCCAATTGGAGACTCAGCGCCTTTCCATGCGTCTTTCGTACCGTCTGCAATTTGTCCGCAGGATGAAGTGCAAGAGGGGGAACCAATGAGAGACTCGCTGGAGGTGTTTGGTCGGGCACATGTCACTCTCATTTCCCATCACGAAGAAGAATTCACCAAAGGCTCAGCCTGCCACCCCGGATCGACAATAGGGCGTGAAGCCATCCAGCCGTGTTGCGTCCCACTCACAAAAAAGCGAGTTGGGAAATGGAGCTCAGGGGCACTGCACGTCCCAAACCTGCAGAGTTCTAAACGATAACTATCGCCCCAAAATATACTGAGGTCAGGCTACGAAGAGGCGTTGAACGCAAGGCAGAATTGCAGGAAACGGATGTCAACGGGTACATCGGAATGACGCCGATAGTACATGAAAAGCGCCAGAACGTGGACAATGATGCGGTTGGCCAAAAAGGGCGTATGCGTTTTTTCCTGAATATATTCAGGAAAAAACGCATACGCCCTTTTTGGCCAACCAAGCAAGCTGGGAGAGCAAATCAGCACTACAAAGAAATCTCTCGCCCCCCCCCCCCGGTCAAAAGGGCCACGCGAAAAAAGTCTAAAAACCAGAAAGGCAGGACAGGCCACGGAGACAAGGGAGCCTTGTTAAGCTGATGGGCGGGATGTCAATGGCCAACAGCCAATCTTCACAAGTGTATCCTCTTTCCCAAAACAAGTAAAACACAGAACCACAGAGCACAGGGCACTTCCACAAATGGGCGTTGACCTTGGGAAAATGAAAAAATCAACCAGACACAGGGACCCCAAAGTTGAGGGCTGCTGTATTGACAAGAACCTCCACTACGCTACACGTTTCATATCCCAGGAAAGAGACAAGTGGACAAGTGGACAACGACAAGTGGACAAGTGGTGCTACGTAGGTCCAATGGAGTGTCACTCAGCCATGAAATCCACGTCATGAGGCTGGTATCAGCATCCTGAGTGGATTTAGGTACGATCATCCTCAGTGAAATCAGTCCCACAAAAAAAAGAAACTTATGATATCACTTATTGAGGGAATGTAAAAATCGCTACCCATGAACTGAATCCCCAAACAGAACAGAGTCACGCTTTTAGAAAACACACTTATGCCTGCTTCAGGGGAAAGGTGAGGTGGGGTGACGCATAAAACTCGAGTTTGAAATGAGCACAGATACCCTTCCGAAAACCCAATATGGAATGGACACGACCTACTCCTTGCTCAATCAACTGGACTCAACAGCCCCTGTTCATCGCACAAGTATCTATCCGAATAGTAAGCATCTTAAAAGCTAAGTATTGATATCTCTCTGTAAGTGCATCAAGTGTGTGTAAAGCAGCCTCAAAACAGCAGTGAAAATCAGCTCAGACCCATTCTGAGAATACATTTCCAACACAAAGAAGAAACAAGCAGGGCAAAACAGAGAGAAATTATTCCAATATGCCTTCAGGGACTGGGATGCAACCAGGATTGACCACATCTACAGCCCCAGCGGCAGAAGAAATAAGGCTGGACACTCTTGGGGCTGAGACGATTGGTGAGGTTTGCAAAGCAAATGCAGACCCTTGAAAGGAATCCTGCGTGCTACCCATTCCATGGGTCCGAACTCTCCAGGTTCAACGCAATCTTCCGACAGCGAAAGCACTCATTGGAAACCCAGCAGATGCTACACCGTGGGATCGGGAAAGCTTTCTGAAACTCACCTCAGTTTTCATCTCCTGGTGCTCGTGTTCTCCATTCAGGCCCCCTTACTAACAATCTCCCCAATTGGAGACTCAGCGCCTTTCCATGCGTCTTTCGTACCGTCTGCAATTTGTCCGCAGGATGAAGTGCAAGAGGGGGAACCAATGAGAGACTCGCTGGAGGTGTTTGGTCGGGCACATGTCACTCTCATTTCCCATCACGAAGAAGAATTCACCAAAGGCTCAGCCTGCCACCCCGGATCGACAATAGGGCGTGAAGCCATCCAGCCGTGTTGCGTCCCACTCACAAAAAAGCGAGTTGGGAAATGGAGCTCAGGGGCACTGCACGTCCCAAACCTGCAGAGTTCTAAACGATAACTATCGCCCCAAAATATACTGAGGTCAGGCTACGAAGAGGCGTTGAACGCAAGGCAGAATTGCAGGAAACGGATGTCAACGGGTACATCGGAATGACGCCGATAGTACATGAAAAGCGCCAGAACGTGGACAATGATGCGGTTGGCCAAAAAGGGCGTATGCGTTTTTTCCTGAATATATTCAGGAAAAAACGCATACGCCCTTTTTGGCCAACCAAGCAAGCTGGGAGAGCAAATCAGCACTACAAAGAAATCTCTCGCCCCCCCCCCCCCCGGTCAAAAGGGCCACGCGAAAAAAGTCTAAAAACCAGAAAGGCAGGACAGGCCACGGAGACAAGGGAGCCTTGTTAAGCTGATGGGCGGGATGTCAATGGCCAACAGCCAATCTTCACAAGTGTATCCTCTTTCCCAAAACAAGTAAAACACAGAACCACAGAGCACAGGGCACTTCCACAAATGGGCGTTGACCTTGGGAAAATGAAAAAATCAACCAGACACAGGGACCCCAAAGTTGAGGGCTGCTGTATTGACAAGAACCTCCACTACGCTACACGTTTCATATCCCAGGAAAGAGACAAGTGGACAAGTGGACAACGACAAGTGGACAAGTGGTGCTACGTAGGTCCAATGGAGTGTCACTCAGCCATGAAATCCACGTCATGAGGCTGGTATCAGCATCCTGAGTGGATTTAGGTACGATCATCCTCAGTGAAATCAGTCCCACAAAAAAAGAAACTTATGATATCACTTATTGAGGGAATGTAAAAATCGCTACCCATGAACTGAATCCCCAAACAGAACAGAGTCACGCTTTTAGAAAACACACTTATGCCTGCTTCAGGGGAAAGGTGAGGTGGGGTGACGCATAAAACTCGAGTTTGAAATGAGCACAGATACCCTTCCGAAAACCCAATATGGAATGGACACGACCTACTCCTTGCTCAATCAACTGGACTCAACAGCCCCTGTTCATCGCACAAGTATCTATCCGAATAGTAAGCATCTTAAAAGCTAAGTATTGATATCTCTCTGTAAGTGCATCAAGTGTGTGTAAAGCAGCCTCAAAACAGCAGTGAAAATCAGCTCAGACCCATTCTGAGAATACATTTCCAACACAAAGAAGAAACAAGCAGGGCAAAACAGAGAGAAATTATTCCAATATGCCTTCAGGGACTGGGATGCAACCAGGATTGACCACATCTACAGCCCCAGCGGCAGAAGAAATAAGGCTGGACACTCTTGGGGCTGAGACGATTGGTGAGGTTTGCAAAGCAAATGCAGACCCTTGAAAGGAATCCTGCGTGCTACCCATTCCATGGGTCCGAACTCTCCAGGTTCAACGCAATCTTCCGACAGCGAAAGCACTCATTGGAAACCCAGCAGATGCTACACCGTGGGATCGGGAAAGCTTTCTGAAACTCACCTCAGTTTTCATCTCCTGGTGCTCGTGTTCTCCATTCAGGCCCCCTTACTAACAATCTCCCCAATTGGAGACTCAGCGCCTTTCCATGCGTCTTTCGTACCGTCTGCAATTTGTCCGCAGGATGAAGTGCAAGAGGGGGAACCAATGAGAGACTCGCTGGAGGTGTTTGGTCGGGCACATGTCACTCTCATTTCCCATCACGAAGAAGAATTCACCAAAGGCTCAGCCTGCCACCCCGGATCGACAATAGGGCGTGAAGCCATCCAGCCGTGTTGCGTCCCACTCACAAAAAAGCGAGTTGGGAAATGGAGCTCAGGGGCACTGCACGTCCCAAACCTGCAGAGTTCTAAACGATAACTATCGCCCCAAAATATACTGAGGTCAGGCTACGAAGAGGCGTTGAACGCAAGGCAGAATTGCAGGAAACGGATGTCAACGGGTACATCGGAATGACGCCGATAGTACATGAAAAGCGCCAGAACGTGGACAATGATGCGGTTGGCCAAAAAGGGCGTATGCGTTTTTTCCTGAATATATTCAGGAAAAAACGCATACGCCCTTTTTGGCCAACCAAGCAAGCTGGGAGAGCAAATCAGCACTACAAAGAAATCTCTCGCCCCCCCCCCCCCCCGGTCAAAAGGGCCACGCGAAAAAAGTCTAAAAACCAGAAAGGCAGGACAGGCCACGGAGACAAGGGAGCCTTGTTAAGCTGATGGGCGGGATGTCAATGGCCAACAGCCAATCTTCACAAGTGTATCCTCTTTCCCAAAACAAGTAAAACACAGAACCACAGAGCACAGGGCACTTCCACAAATGGGCGTTGACCTTGGGAAAATGAAAAAATCAACCAGACACAGGGACCCCAAAGTTGAGGGCTGCTGTATTGACAAGAACCTCCACTACGCTACACGTTTCATATCCCAGGAAAGAGACAAGTGGACAAGTGGACAACGACAAGTGGACAAGTGGTGCTACGTAGGTCCAATGGAGTGTCACTCAGCCATGAAATCCACGTCATGAGGCTGGTATCAGCATCCTGAGTGGATTTAGGTACGATCATCCTCAGTGAAATCAGTCCCACAAAAAAAGAAACTTATGATATCACTTATTGAGGGAATGTAAAAATCGCTACCCATGAACTGAATCCCCAAACAGAACAGAGTCACGCTTTTAGAAAACACACTTATGCCTGCTTCAGGGGAAAGGTGAGGTGGGGTGACGCATAAAACTCGAGTTTGAAATGAGCACAGATACCCTTCCGAAAACCCAATATGGAATGGACACGACCTACTCCTTGCTCAATCAACTGGACTCAACAGCCCCTGTTCATCGCACAAGTATCTATCCGAATAGTAAGCATCTTAAAAGCTAAGTATTGATATCTCTCTGTAAGTGCATCAAGTGTGTGTAAAGCAGCCTCAAAACAGCAGTGAAAATCAGCTCAGACCCATTCTGAGAATACATTTCCAACACAAAGAAGAAACAAGCAGGGCAAAACAGAGAGAAATTATTCCAATATGCCTTCAGGGACTGGGATGCAACCAGGATTGACCACATCTACAGCCCCAGCGGCAGAAGAAATAAGGCTGGACACTCTTGGGGCTGAGACGATTGGTGAGGTTTGCAAAGCAAATGCAGACCCTTGAAAGGAATCCTGCGTGCTACCCATTCCATGGGTCCGAACTCTCCAGGTTCAACGCAATCTTCCGACAGCGAAAGCACTCATTGGAAACCCAGCAGATGCTACACCGTGGGATCGGGAAAGCTTTCTGAAACTCACCTCAGTTTTCATCTCCTGGTGCTCGTGTTCTCCATTCAGGCCCCCTTACTAACAATCTCCCCAATTGGAGACTCAGCGCCTTTCCATGCGTCTTTCGTACCGTCTGCAATTTGTCCGCAGGATGAAGTGCAAGAGGGGGAACCAATGAGAGACTCGCTGGAGGTGTTTGGTCGGGCACATGTCACTCTCATTTCCCATCACGAAGAAGAATTCACCAAAGGCTCAGCCTGCCACCCCGGATCGACAATAGGGCGTGAAGCCATCCAGCCGTGTTGCGTCCCACTCACAAAAAAGCGAGTTGGGAAATGGAGCTCAGGGGCACTGCACGTCCCAAACCTGCAGAGTTCTAAACGATAACTATCGCCCCAAAATATACTGAGGTCAGGCTACGAAGAGGCGTTGAACGCAAGGCAGAATTGCAGGAAACGGATGTCAACGGGTACATCGGAATGACGCCGATAGTACATGAAAAGCGCCAGAACGTGGACAATGATGCGGTTGGCCAAAAAGGGCGTATGCGTTTTTTCCTGAATATATTCAGGAAAAAACGCATACGCCCTTTTTGGCCAACCAAGCAAGCTGGGAGAGCAAATCAGCACTACAAAGAAATCTCTCGCCCCCCCCCCCCCCCCGGTCAAAAGGGCCACGCGAAAAAAGTCTAAAAACCAGAAAGGCAGGACAGGCCACGGAGACAAGGGAGCCTTGTTAAGCTGATGGGCGGGATGTCAATGGCCAACAGCCAATCTTCACAAGTGTATCCTCTTTCCCAAAACAAGTAAAACACAGAACCACAGAGCACAGGGCACTTCCACAAATGGGCGTTGACCTTGGGAAAATGAAAAAATCAACCAGACACAGGGACCCCAAAGTTGAGGGCTGCTGTATTGACAAGAACCTCCACTACGCTACACGTTTCATATCCCAGGAAAGAGACAAGTGGACAAGTGGACAACGACAAGTGGACAAGTGGTGCTACGTAGGTCCAATGGAGTGTCACTCAGCCATGAAATCCACGTCATGAGGCTGGTATCAGCATCCTGAGTGGATTTAGGTACGATCATCCTCAGTGAAATCAGTCCCACAAAAAAAGAAACTTATGATATCACTTATTGAGGGAATGTAAAAATCGCTACCCATGAACTGAATCCCCAAACAGAACAGAGTCACGCTTTTAGAAAACACACTTATGCCTGCTTCAGGGGAAAGGTGAGGTGGGGTGACGCATAAAACTCGAGTTTGAAATGAGCACAGATACCCTTCCGAAAACCCAATATGG
The DNA here is from genome assembly GCF_026419965.1 of Kogia breviceps. Taxonomy (NCBI): domain Eukaryota; kingdom Metazoa; phylum Chordata; class Mammalia; order Artiodactyla; family Physeteridae; genus Kogia; species Kogia breviceps. The sequence goes on from NC_081321.1 coordinate 26,464,665, forward strand.
AATGGACACGACCTACTCCTTGCTCAATCAACTGGACTCAACAGCCCCTGTTCATCGCACAAGTATCTATCCGAATAGTAAGCATCTTAAAAGCTAAGTATTGATATCTCTCTGTAAGTGCATCAAGTGTGTGTAAAGCAGCCTCAAAACAGCAGTGAAAATCAGCTCAGACCCATTCTGAGAATACATTTCCAACACAAAGAAGAAACAAGCAGGGCAAAACAGAGAGAAATTATTCCAATATGCCTTCAGGGACTGGGATGCAACCAGGATTGACCACATCTACAGCCCCAGCGGCAGAAGAAATAAGGCTGGACACTCTTGGGGCTGAGACGATTGGTGAGGTTTGCAAAGCAAATGCAGACCCTTGAAAGGAATCCTGCGTGCTACCCATTCCATGGGTCCGAACTCTCCAGGTTCAACGCAATCTTCCGACAGCGAAAGCACTCATTGGAAACCCAGCAGATGCTACACCGTGGGATCGGGAAAGCTTTCTGAAACTCACCTCAGTTTTCATCTCCTGGTGCTCGTGTTCTCCATTCAGGCCCCCTTACTAACAATCTCCCCAATTGGAGACTCAGCGCCTTTCCATGCGTCTTTCGTACCGTCTGCAATTTGTCCGCAGGATGAAGTGCAAGAGGGGGAACCAATGAGAGACTCGCTGGAGGTGTTTGGTCGGGCACATGTCACTCTCATTTCCCATCACGAAGAAGAATTCACCAAAGGCTCAGCCTGCCACCCCGGATCGACAATAGGGCGTGAAGCCATCCAGCCGTGTTGCGTCCCACTCACAAAAAAGCGAGTTGGGAAATGGAGCTCAGGGGCACTGCACGTCCCAAACCTGCAGAGTTCTAAACGATAACTATCGCCCCAAAATATACTGAGGTCAGGCTACGAAGAGGCGTTGAACGCAAGGCAGAATTGCAGGAAACGGATGTCAACGGGTACATCGGAATGACGCCGATAGTACATGAAAAGCGCCAGAACGTGGACAATGATGCGGTTGGCCAAAAAGGGCGTATGCGTTTTTTCCTGAATATATTCAGGAAAAAACGCATACGCCCTTTTTGGCCAACCAAGCAAGCTGGGAGAGCAAATCAGCACTACAAAGAAATCTCTCGCCCCCCCCCCCCCCGGTCAAAAGGGCCACGCGAAAAAAGTCTAAAAACCAGAAAGGCAGGACAGGCCACGGAGACAAGGGAGCCTTGTTAAGCTGATGGGCGGGATGTCAATGGCCAACAGCCAATCTTCACAAGTGTATCCTCTTTCCCAAAACAAGTAAAACACAGAACCACAGAGCACAGGGCACTTCCACAAATGGGCGTTGACCTTGGGAAAATGAAAAAATCAACCAGACACAGGGACCCCAAAGTTGAGGGCTGCTGTATTGACAAGAACCTCCACTACGCTACACGTTTCATATCCCAGGAAAGAGACAAGTGGACAAGTGGACAACGACAAGTGGACAAGTGGTGCTACGTAGGTCCAATGGAGTGTCACTCAGCCATGAAATCCACGTCATGAGGCTGGTATCAGCATCCTGAGTGGATTTAGGTACGATCATCCTCAGTGAAATCAGTCCCACAAAAAAAGAAACTTATGATATCACTTATTGAGGGAATGTAAAAATCGCTACCCATGAACTGAATCCCCAAACAGAACAGAGTCACGCTTTTAGAAAACACACTTATGCCTGCTTCAGGGGAAAGGTGAGGTGGGGTGACGCATAAAACTCGAGTTTGAAATGAGCACAGATACCCTTCCGAAAACCCAATATGGAATGGACACGACCTACTCCTTGCTCAATCAACTGGACTCAACAGCCCCTGTTCATCGCACAAGTATCTATCCGAATAGTAAGCATCTTAAAAGCTAAGTATTGATATCTCTCTGTAAGTGCATCAAGTGTGTGTAAAGCAGCCTCAAAACAGCAGTGAAAATCAGCTCAGACCCATTCTGAGAATACATTTCCAACACAAAGAAGAAACAAGCAGGGCAAAACAGAGAGAAATTATTCCAATATGCCTTCAGGGACTGGGATGCAACCAGGATTGACCACATCTACAGCCCCAGCGGCAGAAGAAATAAGGCTGGACACTCTTGGGGCTGAGACGATTGGTGAGGTTTGCAAAGCAAATGCAGACCCTTGAAAGGAATCCTGCGTGCTACCCATTCCATGGGTCCGAACTCTCCAGGTTCAACGCAATCTTCCGACAGCGAAAGCACTCATTGGAAACCCAGCAGATGCTACACCGTGGGATCGGGAAAGCTTTCTGAAACTCACCTCAGTTTTCATCTCCTGGTGCTCGTGTTCTCCATTCAGGCCCCCTTACTAACAATCTCCCCAATTGGAGACTCAGCGCCTTTCCATGCGTCTTTCGTACCGTCTGCAATTTGTCCGCAGGATGAAGTGCAAGAGGGGGAACCAATGAGAGACTCGCTGGAGGTGTTTGGTCGGGCACATGTCACTCTCATTTCCCATCACGAAGAAGAATTCACCAAAGGCTCAGCCTGCCACCCCGGATCGACAATAGGGCGTGAAGCCATCCAGCCGTGTTGCGTCCCACTCACAAAAAAGCGAGTTGGGAAATGGAGCTCAGGGGCACTGCACGTCCCAAACCTGCAGAGTTCTAAACGATAACTATCGCCCCAAAATATACTGAGGTCAGGCTACGAAGAGGCGTTGAACGCAAGGCAGAATTGCAGGAAACGGATGTCAACGGGTACATCGGAATGACGCCGATAGTACATGAAAAGCGCCAGAACGTGGACAATGATGCGGTTGGCCAAAAAGGGCGTATGCGTTTTTTCCTGAATATATTCAGGAAAAAACGCATACGCCCTTTTTGGCCAACCAAGCAAGCTGGGAGAGCAAATCAGCACTACAAAGAAATCTCTCGCCCCCCCCCCCCCCGGTCAAAAGGGCCACGCGAAAAAAGTCTAAAAACCAGAAAGGCAGGACAGGCCACGGAGACAAGGGAGCCTTGTTAAGCTGATGGGCGGGATGTCAATGGCCAACAGCCAATCTTCACAAGTGTATCCTCTTTCCCAAAACAAGTAAAACACAGAACCACAGAGCACAGGGCACTTCCACAAATGGGCGTTGACCTTGGGAAAATGAAAAAATCAACCAGACACAGGGACCCCAAAGTTGAGGGCTGCTGTATTGACAAGAACCTCCACTACGCTACACGTTTCATATCCCAGGAAAGAGACAAGTGGACAAGTGGACAACGACAAGTGGACAAGTGGTGCTACGTAGGTCCAATGGAGTGTCACTCAGCCATGAAATCCACGTCATGAGGCTGGTATCAGCATCCTGAGTGGATTTAGGTACGATCATCCTCAGTGAAATCAGTCCCACAAAAAAAGAAACTTATGATATCACTTATTGAGGGAATGTAAAAATCGCTACCCATGAACTGAATCCCCAAACAGAACAGAGTCACGCTTTTAGAAAACACACTTATGCCTGCTTCAGGGGAAAGGTGAGGTGGGGTGACGCATAAAACTCGAGTTTGAAATGAGCACAGATACCCTTCCGAAAACCCAATATGGAATGGACACGACCTACTCCTTGCTCAATCAACTGGACTCAACAGCCCCTGTTCATCGCACAAGTATCTATCCGAATAGTAAGCATCTTAAAAGCTAAGTATTGATATCTCTCTGTAAGTGCATCAAGTGTGTGTAAAGCAGCCTCAAAACAGCAGTGAAAATCAGCTCAGACCCATTCTGAGAATACATTTCCAACACAAAGAAGAAACAAGCAGGGCAAAACAGAGAGAAATTATTCCAATATGCCTTCAGGGACTGGGATGCAACCAGGATTGACCACATCTACAGCCCCAGCGGCAGAAGAAATAAGGCTGGACACTCTTGGGGCTGAGACGATTGGTGAGGTTTGCAAAGCAAATGCAGACCCTTGAAAGGAATCCTGCGTGCTACCCATTCCATGGGTCCGAACTCTCCAGGTTCAACGCAATCTTCCGACAGCGAAAGCACTCATTGGAAACCCAGCAGATGCTACACCGTGGGATCGGGAAAGCTTTCTGAAACTCACCTCAGTTTTCATCTCCTGGTGCTCGTGTTCTCCATTCAGGCCCCCTTACTAACAATCTCCCCAATTGGAGACTCAGCGCCTTTCCATGCGTCTTTCGTACCGTCTGCAATTTGTCCGCAGGATGAAGTGCAAGAGGGGGAACCAATGAGAGACTCGCTGGAGGTGTTTGGTCGGGCACATGTCACTCTCATTTCCCATCACGAAGAAGAATTCACCAAAGGCTCAGCCTGCCACCCCGGATCGACAATAGGGCGTGAAGCCATCCAGCCGTGTTGCGTCCCACTCACAAAAAAGCGAGTTGGGAAATGGAGCTCAGGGGCACTGCACGTCCCAAACCTGCAGAGTTCTAAACGATAACTATCGCCCCA